>NW_008751786.1:1061016-1070496 GCF_000715545.1 Opisthorchis viverrini
GAGCCAGTGAACCTTCCGGTCAGTACATTCGCGCTCTAACCACCGAACCATCTCGCCCCCGTTCCACATGTATTTTGCTTGAAAAGCCCGGCCATCCACTAGCATTTTCTCACAGACTGCTTCATTGAACTAGCCCAGAGACCTTGAGTTGTCATGTTCTTATGTGGAAGTTTGGAGAATATTCACGTCTTAAAGGACCAAAGAGCAAACGTTGGATAAATCGCTGATTTCGAAGGTCCACTGGTCTGGGGGTAATCTTTTCAACGAGGAATTTGGCGCACAGATTTTGTATTAGTTATTTTGTAATGGAGCTAATCGCCGGACTTCAGAACTGCTCAGCTGCAATAATGTTCGGAAAACATTAGAACCACCAAGTTTATCCAAGCACACTGGCACCTAAGAACATCGTATGAATTGTTGAAATACGTCAGCCACATGTGTCTGAACACCATATCCTGATGGACGTTTCAGTGTCTTTTTAGACCCATTGATGTTGTGGATGTCTGCAGCTTGATGATGCGGAAATCATGATGCGACTGCAGGGATCCATACATCCCATGAAGACATCGATCATGTGCATGCAACGCTCACCCAGTTCCCTTGCTGACGATCGATAAATGCCTCGCAGTCTGAGTCTATCTTAGCATCTTTGGTCTGAGTGAGGTTTTTCTAACCTCGATAGGGCTCGAGGGAGCTTATTGATATTTCTTGATACTCAACGATCGAGCTTACCAAGATCAGCATACAAATCGTAGCGCCCAAATTATTACAATTGTTTTATTCGTGATTAATGCAGTGGGTGACTCTTGGGAATACTGTAATCACTGACAAGTGAAAAAATCGATCGATAATTACAGCTGACGCCCACCCAAAACAAGTCAAACACCCTCATTCTGAGCAGAGCTACAAGGCATCTATCCAACCCTATAGTATAAATCATAATTTAAAAATTTTTGAGAATGATATTCTCACATTTATGCTAGTATGTTGTCTCTTTGTGCTTCTATACACTAGAAACCAGAGGAGCAAACAGAATTGTCACCTCCACTACCCCGTGGTGAATACAAACTCGATTTTGACAATCTTGATGAATACTCCGATCCGTTTGGGGGAAAGGTGACCAACGCGATGACGGGGCGGAAACCCAAAGACGTTGGTGAGGAGACGAAACCGCCAGAAGATGACAAGTCATCGAAATCGGCCAAAGTTGAAAGTGCTCCGAAAGGGAAAGCAAAGCAACCCGATACAAGTGAGTTATGTCCGTGAAGAATCTTAGACTATCTACTGTCTAAAGTCAACCCAGACGTCCCTAATTATTGTGGCGCTCAGTATTCTCAGTATTTGCACAATGGAACTGAACTCTCGAAAGCTACGACATGTCCCTGATGAACTAAAGCAGACAGAAAATTGAGTTCAGGGTACCGGTCCAAACTTTTGAGCCTCATCTAGGTATCTCTGGTCTCAGCAATGCTGAGAAAGTATTCTACCGGACGTTTTTGCCAGGAGTATGATTGATTCAGTGGACAATGAAATCTGGTGACCTGCGAAAATATGAGCGTAAATTACGATGGTTTTTGGTTTGAGCACATACGCAGCAAAATGCAACATTTTGGCACAAAAGTTTATTTCACTCGCAAAGGTTTTGCAGCTAAGAGTATTGTGCGGCTAATGGACTCCACTTATTGCTGGGATAGAACATCGTGCTCATGTAGCGAAGAAAAACAGAGGACCACCGGTTTTTGTAGGGCCGGCGTTTGGCGAAGCATGGTAATCCACAAAGCATTCCATAGAGATACCCATCAACTTCAATTCTGTCTATCAGTGGCACGAACAAATTAAGTGCAAATTCGCAAAACCATGGAAAAAAATCGGAAATCAAACGAAAAATATGATGAACAGGTCAATCGGAAGAATGTAGGGAACTGCCAAAAACGAAAGGTTAACCAATCCACAAGCGGGACAGAACAAACGAGACCGCATACCAAGAAAGAAACAGACCAATCACAACGGGGGATAGAACCTACACACTGAATGCGCTCAACGAACCAACCAGACACAATAAACTTGTATCACAACGTAACTGAGGCTTCATGCTGACTAATCACCTTAAATAGGAGCTCTCTTCGCAAGCAACCAATCATTTTAGAGCTGTTCGATACCGTTTGGAATCCATATATTCACGGAAAGCTGGGGAGAACCTAACAGTAAACCCAAAACAAGCTCTTCAAAATATATCCTAAAATAAATATGCTGAAATTGCTGTAGCTCATGTGCGTCAACCGGTAGTTGATCAGATAGCCAATAAATTGCTTACGGAGCTCCTCAGTTAGCATTTAGCAAATTAGGAACTAGCGATATCATTTGCCGTCGGGACCTTACACGAGATCATTTTCTAAGTAGCGTACTTTATCATCCTCTACCCCTGAATCGGAAAGGCAAGCTTGGATATCAGCAGGACAGAACATCATTCGGATTTGTTGAACTGATGATTACAAATGGGCACACTCACGTTAGAAAATACGAGAGAAAAGGTGACGAACCTAAGGTAGCATGCCGGACCTGGACTTTCAAAATAACGTGCACTGCCAAAAGCAACAAAACGTCTTTGAAAAACCACCTGCACCAAGAATAGTAAGATACCCACGACGCTTGGATAGAGGATCTTTCGCGTTGGCAGCGCACGGAAGCAGAAACGCGAATTCAAATTGAAGATTCATTTTTTGATAGGGATGCCCAAGAGCTCCTAAAACAAAAATTTAAAGATCCATTTGTAACCTCAGTATATTACGAAACGCGAGTATCTGGTTAGTCTAGAAGCAATTATAAAATCCATTCAACTTGATAGGGATGCCCAAGAGCTCCTAAAACAAACCGTAGTTCCAGGTATCACACACAACAAAACATTTATCAAGGAATAGGAGACAGTGAACAGGGTGAAGGAAGACGGGATAATTGCCATTCTACCAGATTATAGGGGAATTCCGATGATCATCATAGATGGGTCAGAATACACTAATACCGTTAAAGCTCGACTGAACGACAAGACTACTTACTACTGTAACAAGTAGTACAAAATCAGAAAACTTGCAGCAAGCCCGACAAGAACCTGAAAAAGCTAAAAGATCTAAGCACCACAGGAAAAGGGCACAGGAATAGGAGAGCTCAGAACTCGGTCATACCAGCTTCTAAGGACTACCGGAAAAACATAAAGCGTCAGCACACTCCAGGGGACTCTAACGTACAATCTGTTGAAAGTACTGCGAAGAAGGTTGACAATGGGTCATCACAGTACTTAGCCTTAAAAATATAACAAAACAAAAATATTGGAGATGATTACATAGCGATTTCGTCTATGTAGGCCCACTATTCACATCAGTAGATATGGAACTTCACAAAGATGTTCTCATCAAAAGGTTGCCAACAGCAAAACTGAGAGCAGAAGTTTTCCGAGCCTGCATACTGAGGCGCACTGCAACTGTGCGGTGCCAAACGTCAGAGATATGGAACGCTTTTACAAAGCTTATTTAGAGAATGGATACCCAGGAAAATTGACCTGACGACTCATCAGAAAGCCCAACTGGGTGGACTCCATAGCACAAGAAGGCGAACGGATCACACATTCATATACCAGGAACATTTCTGAAATGACCACAAGATTATAACCAGAGTACGAATGACTCGATCCTCAAGCCTGCGAACACCCTTCGAAGAGCACTATCAAATCCCCAGAAAGGATGGAACATAAGAATGGGGATCAATGTCATAATGCACTACTAACTAGCCCATGAACTACCTGATGAGCGCCAAGAAGTTATCAGCAACCTTTTGAGTAGTATATTACGTCCATACAATATATCGAGAGATCTCGCACATCGCAGCAACTGAAACATGAGGCGGCCTGGCGCAACACAATCAGTTTGGTTGAAGAGACATTATAAACGGGAGATTCAGTTAGGTTCTAGATGGGTCTGCCGTCAAAACGAAACTAGTTTGCAAATGAGTGTAGTTAGCAAAAATACAACCAGTTTTTACTCGACAACGTTCATGCAGGTCAAGATGGACACATGTTCGACTGGACCAGCGTTCACTTATTCTCCAGACAAGAACGAAAATGAAGCGTGAATTCATGGACACGTGTTACTGCACTGAAAAAGTCGTCATCAAATACATTGAATTTGATTACTAGGGGAAAAAGAACTATGGAACGGAACTGCACACAAACCTCTTAAAGTGACTGGTTTAGAACGTAAAATCCAGTGGAGTGATCCACTTTCACAAACTAGCGTTCAACCAAAAAACTGAAGATGGATAATAGAAGACTCAACAAAAGTTATCAAAGTGACCGATCAGAAGGTAGGGAAAATTTCATCAAACGAGAAATTGGGTTAATCAAACTCATGGAGGTGGGACTATGATAGAAACGAAGAATGACCGGTCAGACAAGAAAGAGGCTGAAAAAACGGAAATCACCACAGCGACCATAAAGTTCAAGCAAGAAATCCCACAATGCGAGACGACGGATGAACGGAGTAATCCGGAAACGGTCCTACCCTCACCCCAAAAGAAAAAATCTAGAAGAGCAACTGGATAAGAGATATTCAGGGGAAAAATGCAAGGCTAATCTCGTGGAGGTCAATGAGATTNTTGGCCAATCACACGAGAGAACATTAAGTACTCGTTTTCGAAAAGGTTTGGTGATGACTACCCAATCGGTTTCAAGTATTTTCTACGTGATTGAACATTAAGTACTCTTCAACTTCTGTATAAACTCATACAGGTGAAAGGAAGAAGGCCTTCGCTGCGGATTTATTATTTAGGACCATTGAACAGGGAAGCAAAACTCCCATTTGCATCTTATTTACAAAAACTGGACACCGATCTTCTCCCGAACGCGTCTCCTTGAACTTTCCTGGAGATTCATTGACTCCAATCATTCTTCGCTCAAATCCAAGCAAATGTTGCAAAGTGACTCCACGAATTCCGCAGCAGGTCTCCTCTTTTCAAAGGACGCAAAGCAGAATTTCGCGAACAACACATACTACTCAGGTGCCTCCCATCAGTATTATCATTGTTACACATGTAAGGACCATGACCACGTCTAGTCGACTGGGGACGAAACGCTTGCAGCTAATTGCCAAGCTCGGCAAACGAATGCGCGGCCGTCTGATCAATCACCAGCATCTCAAAATAAATGCAGTTAGAGAGTGACCGAAGTACTAGATGCTGAAGCTTATTCGAAGGGACGTCATTTGTCGGTATTTGATCAGGTGGTTGAACATTTTTCCCTGGAATAAACAGTTCCCAATAAATGCTTGACCAGTGAAGACTCAATGACTCAATGACCAAATGCAAAATCGATCAAATGAATGATTTTTTAGCGCACGGTCACGTGATAATTGTAGCAAATCAAGTGAAGTTAGATGCACGCGGAATCTCAGTGTACTATTCTGCATGGCGAATATATATTACCCATACGTGACGGTACATCAGCTCTGTAAAATCGTGTCAAATTTCAGGTGGATTGCTTACATCCACCCCGTATTTTGTCATTTTTAGAGAATCCCAAAAGCGAAGCTCCGGTGAAGTCACAAAGTAACGCAGCTTCGACAAATGGTGTAGAGGTGAGGCTATTTGAAGTTTTGCACAGATTCAGTTCAAAAACACTATTAATTTATAAAAAGTAAAGTATTGTAAAGCTGATGGTTGTTTAGAATTTTGCGGCTAAATGAGATGCTTGAACGATTAGACTGAACGATTTCGAGCTTGCCTCGTTAAAACCAACGTTGCGCTGTTCATGGTCAAATCGTCATCCAGTTCCCATCCTGTCGGTAAATGAATTCCTCGCAGTTTGAATCCGTCTTGGTATCCTCCCTCTGGGCGAGGTCTGATATCTTGATATTGAAAGAGAAAACTTATACTTGGTTTCTTAATACTCATCAATTGGGCTTGCAAAGCTCAGCACGCATCTCTTAGCATCGAATCCACTCTAAGTATTCGGTTCGTGATAAGTACAACACGAAACTGTCGAGAATACTGTGGGCGTTGACAAAAGAGAGTATCGCTCGATAATTTGAGTCGATGTCCGCCTGAAACAAATCCAACAAAGTACATCTAACGACAGCTAGGAGGCAACATTCCAACCCATGGCTGTAAATTGTACGTTGAAAAACCTTGAGAATGACATTTCCATACATGAGCTACCCTTTTGTGAAATTATACTTTAGAAATCAGAGGAGCAAACACTAGTGTCACCTCCACTACTCCGGGGTGAATACAAACTCGATTTTGACAATCTCGATGAATACTCCGATCCGTTTGGGGGAATGGTGACCAACGCGATGACGGGGCGGAAACCCAAAGACGTTGGTGAGGAGACGAAACCGCCAGAAGATGACAAGTCATCGAAATCGGCCAAAGTTGAAATTGCTCCGAAAGGGAAAGCAAAGCAGCCGAATTCAAGTGAGTTAAGTTAGTGAAGGGCCTTAAAATCGCTACCGTTTGGGACATTCTTGTGGGCAGCAGGGAAACGCCACTGATTATACGGTTGGTCAAGTTTCTTTGATGGACTACATTTTGGACCACGTGACGCACATGCTGTAACACGATAGGTGAGTGGCCACGTGATCAGCTTCTTCATAATCTGAGTGCGCACGCAGGAGCATATTTCAGCAAATCTCTTTGTGAATGTATGAATACCGAAAGTTCAACGGTCAGGAGTAGAGCTATGCTTGTTGGTGTGGACAAATGTATGCCAAATTCAGGGAAATGAAATGTGTCATCTCAGCAAATCTCTTTGTGAATGTATGAATACCGAAAGTTCAACGGTCAGGAGTAGAGCTATGCTTGTTGGTGTGGACAAATGTATGCCAAATTCAGGGAAATGAAAGGTGTCATTAATTTTGGAGACATTTGCAGCTAATCTAACCATTCGATCATAAATATAGGGTCCGATTCCTTAGTCCCATTTGGGGATTGTATACATGACAAGAAGTGGACACAGGGATTGGTATTCCTCACCGCGTTTTTTGATTCAAATTCAAACCACAGCTGGATACATGAGTCGTGTACTTCTAGTAATACGGACCACAGTATCTGCTCAAACGTAAATGAAATAGTGTGGTGGCGATCAGGCATCCTGGGGAACACTACGCTAATCGTCTTTTGACCTTGGGTTTCCCGACGTACCTCACACATGTGTAATTCAGTCATCCTGTCACAGATACCTTTGTATCGCTTTTGTCTAATTTGACATTGTAAGCTAACGTGAGTTTTCCACAAAACATCCTCTTTTGTCTCTAAGGCGTTTGAAATTGAGGCTGAATGAAAGTAAGTAGTTATTAGTTGAGGCTATCTGGTAGCGGTTGTTAGATCACCTCAAGACTCCGTGCTCTACCATTGTTTTTGAATCACACTGGTGTAGTGAGCAACCAAAACATTGTGAACAGACGTCGATTGTGGTTCATCCATCACCTGAGTGAAGTCAAGAGGACACCCTTGTGTTAGAGGTGCTGGACGCTGTGTCTGGAACTCGAGATGTGACCGAAAATTCGATCAACACACATATACATAAATATGAACTGCGTCAGTCAGCCACTACATAGAGAATGACTAAACAAGTTTGGGACTCTAATCAGAGTTGGAAATCGAATGGCCGAAATATAGCCAACAGGCAAGTCGAGGCTGTAGTGTTCTGACTACCCAATAAGTTACTTTACCAGGAGTCTGTGGCAAAGAAATAAAAATAATAACGCTAGTTCGGGTATACAGTAATAAAGAGGTCAGATGGAACAGACTCACTAATAATTGTTCTCTTTAAAATAGTTCGTCGTTGGCCCAGGTCAGCGAATAAACAATAATCCAGTTATGTTGATCCAGAGGTCTCCTTCTGAACAGTTCCCACATATAATAGATTCCGAAGATGGTCTGAAATGTTTTGATGCCAGAGTCAATACATGAGACTCGCGAACGACCGCCGCAAGCGCGAGCGAAATCAGAAGAGAGAGTCGAAGCACGCGACCACGCTTGTATTATGTGAAATTGTACAAGTGCGCGTTTTTGTAGTTTTCCTATTCAAACAAAAAACGGTTATGCAATTGACGAAATACGTAGTGTTATAATGAAGGCAAAATAAAGGTACAAAACACCACAAGACAAACTAACTAACCAGTAAAAATGAACGGTTGTCCAGTCAAGTCGCTTGGTAGAATAGAAAACCAAACAGATACAAGGAAATGAGACCTCAACCGCACTGAGACTACACCCAAAGCAATTGAAGTACATGAAGGCCATCCCATTATCAACTAATCAATTCTGAGGTGTTATCTGCTGTTTAGAACATATACACACAGAGACAGATGAGGAATAATATACCCAACATGCATACACACAACTTCGAAGATGTCACCTCGAATGGTGCGCCATGCAGCTTCCAATGTCGGCAAACGGACCGACAACCAAAAAGCCGTTTGTGTTTGGCGTTTGTGACGTTGGACAAATACGAAAGTGCCGAAATGACGGACAAACACTTCCGAAAAAAATTAAATCAAATCAGTGACACGTAGTTTGATGCATTTTGTGGTGAATCAAGTGTTACTTTGAACTGACTGGCCCCTTCAAGCGTACGTGGTAGAACTGTGGTTCGCGCTTTGAACGGCTCATATACGGCCATCAAAGCACGAAAATCATCAGTTTCTAGAAGAACATTGCCAGCTATCGGTTGTACTCATCTGCAATGTAACAGTTGGTTTGGTTGAGATCGGAACAGCGGATCTATAAGTCTGACTATCATCTTGAACGAGTAGACTACAAGCTACAGCAATAAATTCCACCGTTCAAGCTGCTTTTGGAAACCGTAAATAGTTGATCTGTTTGTGATCAGTGTTCACCTGGTTCATTTGGTCAAACAGGTTCTACTAGAGTGGGAAACAGGCAACCAGTGAGTTCCTCGGTCACGCAGGAATGTCATCAAAGGACCCATGTTTTATCCCCAAAAACGGTGTGAACCTTACTATGCAGTCAATTGAATAGATAATTGTCTTAGGGCGGCATTCTGTTTGTGGGCCAAGAAGATTCCCTTTTAGGCCAATAATCTGGTTGCGAGTCCTGATATATTCTTGATGTAAGGTAGGACTACCCGTCTGGTTGATTGTTCTTGCCGCCAGACGGGTAGTCCTACCTTACATCAAAAATATATCAGGACTCCCAACCAGATTATTGGCTTAAAAGGGAATCTTCGTGGCCCACAAACAGAATGCCACCCTAAGGAAACTAATCTCTAGATCGAAGGAAAACCCGGAAAAAAACCAAGAAGAACAATGTGATATACCAACTCAACTGTAACAACTGCAGCAAGTTCTACGTTGGACAATCTGGGAGGAAATTATGCACACGAATAAAGGAACACAATGCAGGTGTCAGGAGGCATGACTTCCTATCCTTGATATCTATACACGAGGACCAAGAAGGCTACAAATTCAATCT
>NW_008751786.1:1070609-1096426 GCF_000715545.1 Opisthorchis viverrini
GCCCGACCGAACAAGTAATCGCGGTCAGAGGTCATCCCCGGCTAGCAGCACGTATATCAACACACACGCAGCACTACTCAACGCACAACCACCAACCCACCTCTACGCTCCCCAATAACGCACTGATGATGTCACCTTGATTGGTGATGAAACGTTCGCAGTCAAATTCTCCAGCAAGCCAACGACCATTCAGCCTAACTGAGTCACCAACATTTTCCTGCAAAGAAAAGATAATTGCCTTCACATAAATATCATCATCGTTCGAACAGTCCTCCTTCTGATTTACCTGAATGCCAACTGAAACTCTTGTTTATGATATTTTTAAGCAATTTGGGTTCTAGCAGAACACAAGGTTGACGGGAACTCGGCGGTTGTGCCTACCTGCTGAGATCTAAGGAGGGTAAAACCGGACGTGGGCTGTCGAAGAATCTTCGGCAACCTTATGAGCAGTGTATCAAGTCCTCCTACTGCTTTGGTCAATTATTCTCTCGGGTACACATAACACCAGACTCGACTCCCGCCCTCTCAGATCGCATCAGCAATCCACATGTTTGGCTTCGGGGATGGGGGGAGGGTTGAACCTCGGATATCTGACACGAAAATCGAGCGTGTTTCCTCCACTCTAGCACACGCTGGATGCACCTGTGTTATCCCGCCTGAACAGGCGAGCTTATTCATGTTTGAGTAATGTCCCAGTAACTGTTCTGGTTGTATCGATCGGCTGACCCGCCTGCCGAGTATTCAAATTCAGGTAGCGTAACGAAAGTCTGAAACCTGTTGGGCAAATTCTGGTCAGTTTTAGGTGGTTGGGGAAGCGGTAAAATGCATATCCACCCTAATTTTTTGATATTTATTTGACAATTGTCTGACATGGGCTGACTTTTGTTCCTGTTCTCGTACGGGTAAAATGCTTTGGCACTGAGCATAGATTACTTGTTGCTACTGGTAACTCTGAAGTGACATATTGGAAGCTAGCACAAATTCAGTAGTTACGAAAAGGGAGTGGTGAAATTGTCACGGAGTTAAGCAGTTGTCTTTAGATTCAAGTTTGATCTACGGATTCATAATCAAAAGCAGTCACCCGTTGAACGATTCATTACGAAACAGCTACTTTTCAAGCTTAAAACGCTTCTCAAAGGTTGCTGAAAATTTTTCGACTACCCAAGACAGGTTTTGCCCCTCTTGGGGTTCATCAGGTAGGCGCAGTCCCCGGGTTTCTATCAGACTTATGTTCTACTTGAACCCAAATTGCAAAACATTTGCAAACACATTTGGTGTTGCGAGAGATTCACCTGGAACCCAGCTGAATCTCTCGTTTATGATGTTACTAAGCTACTGTTTAAATTCTGAACCCAACTATCCAGGACTTTCAAGTATATCGGATCCAGTTCGTTCCACGCAGGTTCTCCATGTGTCAGTGGATATTAGCCGTGTCCGACAAAACAGTGCCTCTTTGGGAGCTGTATGAAATCAAAATGCAAGGAAACTTCCATCCTTGTTTCTCCATTTCCAGAGAATTCAAAAACCGAAACAGCGGAGAGCGCTATGCAGGAAAAGAGCAACAAAACTTCGACAACTGGTGTAGAGGTAAGGCTATTCGCATTTCTCAACGTTTCTGGTTCGAACCACATTATTTCTTGAATGGGTTTCGGGGTTCTGTGTATGCTTTATACCACTGATTTGTGCAATCAGAACTGATAAGCGAGAGAAATACCTATTGCGTTGAGATAACTGAATGAAAGTTCCAGCAATTACTAGTGCTCGTATTCGATCATGTAATCTAAGGAAATTCAGTTACACAACAAAGTTCAGTGGTGAGCAGATGAAGAGGAACAGGATCTAGGCAAGCTCGATAGTGCTACCGAATTCTTAGCTGTTTGCTACCAATGTGGACACTCTGTGGGAGGTTACGGCCATCCGCTCAGTCTTGGATTGATCAGCTGATACCTTGGTGCATTCAATTTTGTGTGGCCTTCGTTCGTGACACAGTGTACACCTCGGTTAGCATCACAAATCCTGCTAAAGTCTTATAGTTCCTTATTTAGGAATGCTCAATCCATGAGTTCCGATTTCCCTGCAAATAGTTGCTCCATTTTTATACGTATAGGCGTGACTAGATCATGAATGACACAGTCCGTTGCCGTTCGCTCATTCGGCTTCAATTCATATTTGGCAAGATCGGCAAAATACGCAATTTGATCACTTCAGCATTCCATATGGCCATATAATGCACATTCTGAATGAGACTTTAGAGAATCGGTCTTCTTCGCCAGGAGCCAACGGAAACCTGTTTACAAGGGCCAGATACGGTGGTAAGGCTCTGTCCGTTTTGGTATCACAAAAACGCGTTTGGATTAATTAAGCTACTTATTAGTGACAAGTAGCCTGCAACTTAAGACATTTTGCTATGAACCAAAGCTAACCTGGACGAAACTTAACAATTACTTCCATTAGTAAGCGAATTTTGTTTTCACTTCAGCTGAACCACTCGTTGCTCATTGTCTCTATCAACTGAACCTGATAAAGCGAGTCTCATCAGGTTTCATTTGGTGCGCTATTTGAGACCGCTGCACACTTTCCAGACGTAATACTACTCATAAGGTTGCTGAAAATTCTTCGTCAGCCCACGACCCTTTTTGAACTTCTTGCGGTTCCCGAGGTAGGCGCAGTCCCAGAAGAGAGTATCATGAATTAGAGATTCAACTGAGTCTGCCAGGACAACCATATTTGCGTGTAAATGAGAGTATTCGTCGAATTCATGGGAATTTGGGTTTGCGTAGAACATGTGTTTGACGAAAACCTTACGTGAGGTGCCTCGAAAAAGGAGAAATCTATTGTGCGGTATCGCACGGATTCCAGAAAACTTGTGAATATATGCTCTGGATTGCTCTCTTGTTATCAAAATTAGAAATAGCCACGCAAAAAATCTAAGATCCCTGACTCTCGTCAGATGTTTATGAGCCGTTAAAAATGAGGATGTTTGAGTACCACACGGCTGTTCAAGGACTTCCTACAGCCACTCCGCATTAAAGAAACGAAATTTGGCAGGAACTGATTACGCTGCAACAATTTTTCGATTCATCCACTGGTGGCAAAATCCTCTGAACACGCCTGTCATAGTTCTGCATGAAAGCTTTTACACGACGGACACTGAAAAGTACTTCCACGATTCCCGTAATAAAGTTCACCTTCCATCAGGTGCAGAGCGGAACTTGTTCACTAACCATGAACTACTCACATGATTCATCAGTAGTATCCATCTTTACACCAGTAGCGGATACATCTGTAGTTAAACTTTCTTGGTCTCCCCAGAAATTTAATCGAGATTATCATTTACAGTACGCAAATCCCGGCGTAAAATCCATTATAAACATTCTGTCTCTGACAAATATACTTGATAACATCGCAGATGAAGCTCACCCAAAGCTAGTTTAACTTTGCAATCCTGACCACAGGTACAAAGTAACCTTCTAACCTAGTAAACGTAAACCACGCGTTGAAAATACCTGAGAATGACATTACCAGATATGTTCCGTCATGTTGTCCTTTTGTGCATTTATACTTTAGAAATCAGAGGAGCAAACAGTAATGTCACCTCCACTACCCCGGGGTGAATACAAAATCGATTTTGATAACCTCGATGAATATTCTGACCCGTTTGGGGGAAAGGTGACCAACACGAAGACAAAGCCGTCAGTACCGAAACCAAATGATGTTGAGGAGGGGACGGAAGTTAAAAGAGATGACAAGTCTTCCAAATCGACCAAGGTGGAAGGTACTCCAAAAGGGAAGGCAAAGCAACCGAATACAAGTGGGTTATGCTTTTTGTGAGGAAATTTGGTTGTTTTGTTTTCAATTCACTCTCTGTTGATTTAACTGTAATGCGAGTGTCCAGTTTTCATTTGAACAGTTCATCAATTGTGGGGTTTGTAGGGTTGACTTTTTATGAATAGAGAATGAGAATGGTTCCGCTATAGCAACCTTCCGGTGCCTAACTGCCATGCCATCGGAAGGAAGCACGAGTGCTGGGATAATGCCGGGTTGCCCGAGCCTAGACAGGGGAACTCGAAAGGCAGAGGTCGGGTTCGAACAACGGACTTTTCGGTCAGTAAATTCGCGCTTCAACCACTGAGTCATCTCACCCCTAGCATTTTGTAAAAACAAAAAACTCAGAGATATGCGTTCGAATACTACTGAAATGCTTAGGCCAATTGTAGGAATATAATCCTATCAACTTCGGTTTATCTACACTGTTTAATCCGATTCAGAAAGTTGATCATTTTGCTTGGGAATACACTTCACAGTCAGCCTGATCCGTTTAGAAAAAAGACCATTCGTAATCGGGCAAATGTGTGCTCACGAATTCCATTTCATCACTGGTATATTTTCAACGACACAGGTGGAGCGAATTGCACTATAGAGCTTGCCATTCTGATTCTTACTGCTGTTTTGCTGTTGTCTGCAACGAAAGCACTCATCAGAGAGGTTGATACAGCCACCCCTGACGGCGGTCATTTCTAGCCACGAAACCTGAGCGCGTCGTAAAGCCAACTCAGATACTTTTGGATGGAGAGTGCCATCACTGTCGCAGCGGAAGATTATTTGGAAATATTGGCTCAGTTTGCGTGTAGTTTGCATCTATCTTCGGACTATAGCTTTTTACGCGTAGCGCATGTAAGCACAAGACCACTAAAACGTGTAAGGTTGAACTGTGATTAATCGAACGTGATCGTCATTCGAGTGTAGTCCAAGGAGCTTGAAATGCAGTCGTAAATTTTCAGCGTTTCTGGGTGCTGTTCCAATGTAGACAAGTTCTGTTAGCTACGCCGTTCCCCTACAATAAACTCGTACAAATGTGCAGGAAGTTACCTTGATGGAAACATGGTTATACAGTTTTTGGTAGGCTTGATTGCAACAGAGAATACGGTTCGGTTACTTCGAATAGCAATAAACATAAAAACACATTTGAGCGTATCAAAGGAGTTTGAGCTGAACACAAAAAATGTGTTGACTCTAAATAATGACTTTATATTTTCTCCGACGCAAGGTATTCTTTAGAAGAACAGCACGTTGCAGCATTCTTAATTGAAATTGAAAAGTAAAATATGAATGAATTGAATTACTTTTTCTACTGTTGTGTGCAAAAAATCGAGTTTTTAGTATTTTGGATATGTAGATGTCGGGTGCCCCTACACAAAATTACAGCAATGAACCTGCGTACCCAAACCAATTTAGGACAGTTGCTCTAATCCTTTGAACGAGAAATTTTAAAGCAGCTGCGATACATCCACACCTAAACACTACCGGATTTAAGTAGTTTAAGTAGTATGATCAGTTTGCCGTTCGGCCAAAAGCAGATGATTAGTAACGTGGGTTTCAGTCTACTGTGAAGGACTACCAGCTAGTAGGGAATTTACGCTGCGCATTCGTGGGAAATCCAGTTGATAAGCGCATGGATTCCAAGTTTTCAATATAAAATTTCATACATCAGCTTCTCTATAGAGGAAAATATTAGTAGCTCAGGTAGCGTAGATGGCCGTTGGCTTGTTCGATGAGCTGGACAATTTGATTGCAATCGAGGTGACATTGCGATGACATAACGCGCTGATGGTGGCACCCCTATTGGTGATGAAACGTTTGAAATCAAACTGCCCAGCTCAGCGAACAAGCCAATGACAATACAATTCTAGGTTTTGAAGATTATCAACAAAAACTCTCCATTTCGTCGTCTTGTTTAAAGCTCCACTAAAACTGTGGCTTACAAGTAGGATTAGCTAGCCCATCGAGACCGTGCATGTGTGAAACTGTGATGCTGAATCCAGGTGAATTAGGAATCGTTATCTGCTTGTCTATGTTACGAAAGCCAACCAAGATGTTACGCACAGTTACGCTCCTTGCGACCCACAAGAATACTTCAGTAGTCAAACATTGATACTTGGGATTTTAGTAGTGGGTGCTCTCGAAGTTACATACGCCGCTACTTCTAGACCGAACAAGATGCACAACATAAAGAGAACGGACGACAGAAACCAAATGTTGTCACGTAGGAAACTACTCACAAGGTTGCTGAGAACTCTTTGACAGCCTTTATGAAAATATACTGCGATTTCTCGAATATCATGCCAACTGAAACATGAGGCGGCCTGTGTACAGCACATTCAGCTGGAAAATATCATAAACGAAAACCAAATTGATCTACAAATGAGTGTATTTCTCGAAATGAAGAGGCACAACACTTCGGAACTTCTGACGCCAGAGTAAGCAATCAGATTGCTGGCTTCCCTACAGTGCGAGTTTCAGCAACCAAATTGGATGAATATTACATCAACCATTGGATGACTGCTTTGGCCAGTCTTCTGAGCCAGATAATGCAACAAAACTTTACCCGCAGGCTTGGTAAAGGAACACGTTGTGAAGATCTTGGTGCCGTTAGTAAGCCCAATCCATTCTGTATTCCCCAGCACTTAATTTAAAATTCTGGGAAAATGAAGCAATCACGGAGCTCAACCTGATCGAAAAACCAGAGCTGTGATAAAATTGTTATCTTGGAATTTTGTGAACCAGCTCCACTCTGCTGAGGTATTCGCTATCGGAGGTCTGTTTTGCAAAATTGAAACTTCGTTGTCATTGCATCTAAACTTCACTCGTCACCTGTACTGCAGATCGAGTTTTATTTCACTTTCCAGCGTTCTAATATATATATATATATATATATATCGAGTGAGAGAGGGTGTGGCCCTAGGGTTCGGAACAGTACAAAAGTGATCCGTTTTGCTTTGCTTTTTGTGTTTCTGGCAAACTGACGAAATGCAAATTGTGGCCGTAATTTACTGCGGAAGGCTGTTCATTGAATTGCTTTTTACCAAGCCCACTGAAGCATCGGGCTGCCTTCGCAGATAGTGAGAGACTGCATGAAGACCACTTGAATGATGCCACCGATAGCTGTGCCTCAGCTGCGAGGTACTCAGAAACTCAGCTAGTGGTCGTCGAAGGCAATAGTTGGCCTCTTGATGGCATTTCGGTCGTAGATTTTAGTTTGGTTCTGGTTAGGAGTATATCTGAACTAAATGGAGACATGATGATGAATAAACTAACTGTTTGCGCCTTCAAGAATACCCTAAAAAACTCAGCTTATTGAAATTCTTGGTGAGCAATTTTGCAGTCAGTGTCTGTAGGTAGAAAACTAAGAAAAAACAGAGTCATCACAACCGAAGTGGGGCTATGCGGATTGGAGTTTTCTGAGAAGAACTAGGCAGAAATCACCTCGGAATAAAATGGCCTTTTGAATCTGTGTTTGGGCATCAGATGTATTCAGCAGTGACTCAGAGTTCGTCCAGTATGACGGACACTTTGTGCCTGATGTGCAAGTCTTGATTGTGCTAGCGCTTACCGCGTCTTGAAGAGCACTCAACATTGTTTTCCTTTCTTCGGTTGTTGGTCTTTAGACGCGTGTTTTCATACCAGAAATTCTCACATACGTTTGGATTCGTCTCGTCTGACTGGAACTGTTGTTGTTGGCATGAACTCGAATGAGACGTTTCCCTTATATCTCCCATATTCTCCTGTTACCCTTTCGCATTCGTCGCTTGCATTCACTTTTTCTGTTTGTGACCTTGCTCTTCAAAAATAAATGACAATGGATAAGCCTAGAGCTTGATGAAGCTAAGAATTGACTGAAGGGGAAGATCACAGGTGCGCAATGAAATTTGAAGTTGATAAGAAACGTTGAGGTTTTGAGGTAGAATAAAGCATACCATAATGCGTGCTGTTGTATTTTTTTTAAAATATGAAAACTCTAAGGTGGGTGGGGCATAAAAGCAGACAGGGAACTTCTGGCAGTGTTAGTAACGAATCTTCAAACGTATAAAATCGCCGTTAGAAAGGACACGTATTTGAAAAGCGACCCCTAATACATTGAAATATGTACCTTGCACTCTTACAGCAAAACGGACGCCCGAACTGCTGGCTACCAATACAACAGGATCCTCTCCGAAGGAACGTTTGGAGGTGAGTTAAAAAAGTAATTAAATTCCCGCTTGCACATTCGCGTCACCTTATGCATAGGGGGTGAAACGACTTCTTCCACGTGGAGCATTTGCAAGAACTCTACCTGAAATACCGGTTGACGATAACACCGAATACTTTGTGGTGGATTTTATCTCGGTCCTTAATGTCATCGCCAGTAATAAACTTCCCCACGGAGTTCCTAGGCGTCCTTTAAGAAGACGTTTGCCCGAAAAAAAAACAAATTATGTACTGAAGGATGTATTTAAGTTCACGACAGAGGAATTCCTCATGTGGTTCTCGGACATGGGCAATTTCTCTGAAGGCCATCAAAGGTCGTTGATTATGAAGCTTATGTAACAAATGTGGCACAAGAATCCAAACCAAAGCCCTTGACTGCATGGCTGAAGGTACAGTAAAGGGGACCTAGGGTTCATCCAACTTGAGGGAGGCAAGGTACTGCCAACATGGGAAAGTGGAGCAATGGGAATCAACGCCGTCGCAAGATGGAGTGCGGAAGTGACCCAACGAAGCATCGTGGGTAACATTTTGCCAAGTATCCGCGTGCTGCAAGCATAGCTGGGAAAAGTGTAAAAAATCAACCAACAAAGATGCAAAGCTGGAAACGCTGGCGTGAAATTTCATCTTCCGGATTTTTTGGATTCAACTGCACTCAGAAATGTTCTAAAATGATGACCAGCCATCACGAATAATTTTACTCGTCCGTCCGTGAACGCATTAGATGGCTCAAAGTACCGAATCAGCCCGAGAACCAGATGAATTACTCTGTAAGGATCTTTAATAGGCAAGAAATTCTTTCAGTGCGAGTTAATTAATGCGACTGGTCTATGGCAGACAGAAGGTGCTTCAAGACCTGGCTTCAAGTACAGGCATGAATGAACCGATTTGACTGGGTCATTCCTATCGGCTGGAAGATGTGCTGTTCGGGTGGTTAGGCGAAATTCACCCGACCCAGATGGCCTCGACTTTACTGTTTCTCAGCACAACTATTTGCTTCTCCTGATAGCCCAAAATGGCTTGGAATGAACAGGTATTAGGCTTCTACATCTGGACGTGAAATGCCACGGGTTCGTGTCGATCTCAAAGCAGTAGGACGTTTGAATAACCCATTCACGGCCGTACTGCAGAATGGGTAATCGAACTAGATGCTTAACATACCCCAACTTTTTACCCTCGGAGAGCGGGACCGATGGTACTCTAAGTCACGAGTTGGAAAATTAGCTGTGTGCGGGTTAAAACAAGGAACGACTGGCGCACATCCATTTGGACGGACGCGGCTAAAGTCCACACTCAAAAGTGGGGCCCAGGGCTTTCGATTCAGAAACGTCGATAAAAGGAGGGTTGAAGAGACCGGGAGATCGGAGATAACCGGTGTTTTGTTAGCACAGTCGAAAAGGTATAGACATAAACAGTCCTGGACGGAAAAGCGTGAACGTCGCTTGGATAGAGCATCAAAAGATGAAACGCGTATAAAATGTCATGGATAACCGTGGTGTACTAAATTGGCGAAAGGCGGGAGTAGAAGAGGTAACTATTGAATTGACAAAGGGGTTGGGAGCTTTTCAACTATCTCCGACACAAGAAGCTGTTGGCAGAAGCGTAATTGATCGTCTTTGGGATCCGTCTGCAACACCCAACTTTGCGTTTGGGCTGTCAAACAATGAAGATTAAATCGATAGTCCGCGGTCAGCTTTCTCCGTAGCGCTTCACTGCCCAACGAGAGATGTACAAATTACGGTTCCGTTTGAGATCCGGGGAACACTGGTGTTTTTGGCTACCTGGTGGGGTAAGTAATATATCCCTTTGGAGGCGGGTGTTAAAAAATCTCCTTCTAGATGCGGCTAAGTAAGGCACCCAACTTTTCAGATTATGGTTGGTGAGCCATGAAGCGCTAACGAAAAACCAATTGCTAGCCAGTTAGCCCACATCATGGTCAATGATAGACAGACTCGGGCTTTCGTCAAACAATTAGAGGGATGTACGAATTAAGGGCTTGGTTGACCGTTCAGGATGCTAGAAACTGTGCGGACATACCACCCGTCGCCAGTGACATACACGGCTGGACAAGCGCGAAAAATCCGCACAGGAACATAATTAATAGCATTCGCGAGACCCTTAAATAATCAATTTGCAATGACCCCATTTGCTTCGGGTCGAGTAGATATTGGTTATCTATGACCATAATGCTTGATGAGGCTTTCTTAACGACATTTCCGGGTCCAAAGAGGTGCCTGAATTCCGGAATAAGACGTGCATCTAAGATAGCGAGCATGTGTTGTTTGATGTAGCGCAAGAATATTTAATTAGCATGTGATCGGTAATTGCTTTTGATTGCTTACCTAAATGCAATATTTTGGACGCCTGCTGCAGGACCTAACTCCTGATGTTATTTTCGCCGAAGGGGTTAACTGAGGCGTTCGCAAATCCTGACTTAATTCAGGCTCCACTCGGCAGTTGCGCCCAGTCGGATATAATTTGCCTTTGTGAAGTCAATCGAATTCAAGGCTGTGCAGCCCATCGTGGAATGCGGAATTAAGAAAAACTCGAACGCGCCCAATTTTACGGGCTCATTTTAACTTTATATATGAAACAGCAACAAAACAGCGCGAAAATCGATGGCAGAACACTGCATAACGCAGTACGTAGCCTACAAACGAAGAGAGGAAACCGAATAGAGAAGGCTTGATCGGGAATGTACAATCTGAATCGGCTACGAACTGAATTGTGAGGAGTCAGCTAGGGAGGCGAAATCAAGCGCTGCGAGCCAATTCAGAAATACCGTAGGTAGCTTGTGTGCCACCCATGTAAACCGGCCTCGACCTTGACAGGGCTCATTTGAAAGTTCAGTCCTCGCAGATCATTGCGACACCTATCTTTCTTTGCTGAGGGCTAATCCACAGTTGGTCGCCACGAAAATAGAATGGACGAAAATAATGGTGCTTGCCTGGACTTCTCAATGTCATATGTGCACCGATAGCAGTCATAAATAATGGATAGGATTAGCAGCCTCATTTGAAGGCACGTTACGGGCTGAACGTAACTTACGATCGTGGAGATGGCCTTCCTATGATTAGACTTGTTTGACAAGTTCCTGCCCAGCCGTCAAGATCTTAGGGCTTGACTGCTCTGAATCAACAATAATCCAGAAGAGACCACTGATTGTTTCCGTGCAAACCAAAGCTACCAACCATGAACGAAAATTCACCTATACCCCTGTCCATTATCTTAAAAGCCCAGCATCTAGTGGCATCTAGTGTTAAATTAGGACTGAGCTAAGCAATCAGTCAGGTCATCCTCGCCCCGCTCAGCAAGTAGCTACCGCCAAGTATTTGGTTTACTCCGGAAGTCGGTATTCGAGTACACACAATTGAGTGTTGAGTGTTTGCAACCTGATGGCAAGTCGCAATCATGGTAAAGGTGCATGGGTGAGCCTTTGGAACGACTGAGGCACTTCAAATGCCATTTATCATTCTGGGTCAGGGTGCTTCAAAATAGTGTACACTATAGAATTTAAGCGAACATAACGAAAAATACTTAGGATCGGGTCAGAGGCAAGTGAGCCACCAAGATGTTGGCCTAGTTTCTGATCGCAAAGGACGGGTAGGTGATGGATATGGAGGTAGGTGAATGGCTCTGAGTGGTATTGGCAGTGAAGTAAAGTAGTATTGAGCTAGACTGGTAATCTTCAGGTGGATACGTTTAACAAATTGCCCGCTAAATTGGTACCGTTAGAGAAAAGTAATGTAGGCAGTGTCTTTTGGTCTTGAAATGTTTACATACGAGCATTAGGAATCCCCTGAGATGCCTCTGTCTGAAAGGGAACGGATTAAAATGGAAGATGAGAGAAGGGGAGGGCACTGGCTTCAAGAGATGCGTTTTGTGGCTGCACGCCAAAAACTGTTTAATCAGGCCTCTCTTTGTAAGCCGGGGATGTCGGAGGTAGCTTTACTGTACTTGCTAGGAGCAAATAGGGGTTATCAGTAGGGCCGAACAGTGGACAAACAGTCGACGAAAATAACTCATAGGGTAGATGACCCACTTGATTGACTGACGGCATTCGATAATGCAGCAGGACCCTTTAGGTGCCCAATTCCCCTTCGACTAGCCGTCTCATTACCGGACGGCGATCATACAGGAACTTAGAAAGCCTAGAGAGCTAATGGCTTTGTTCGAAATGATAAGAAGTGACCGAGAGATGGTTCCTCTGCCTCCTAAACGAAAGCGACTGAACAGCGTGCGCCTCATGTACTATTTGTTACAAACAGATACAGTCATCTTACCAGCTACTTCGGATCCCTCGAGTATCCTTCTGTGCTGAAGGCCGCCTGCTGCGTTTATAGTGCATCGATTCGTAACGCAAAATAGCGTTGTTGCTTCGATTACTAGATAAATGCGCAAATCCTACATAGCTATCCTTCATGTGCTCCTTAGCGCCCTATCAAACCCCGTGAAGAATGTGAAAGACACAGCCCCCAATTTCTCAACGAACATATGTGTAACTGATTCTGAAGCCACAGCACCGTAAGTCAAAGTCGAATGCGCGCCAAAAATTCAGAGGGGTGATTGACTAAAGCGAGGCACAATAAAATGAAGGTAGATGAAAGTAGCTTTTGGTTGGCGCACATATGCAACAACATACATTCTGATGGAAAAAGTTTTATTCCACCAGCAAAGGTTCCTGAGGTAAGAACATTGTGTCTCTAAGACTCGCGCGAAACAAGACAGGCCAAGCACAGTACTTAAGGACCCCTGTTGGCTGTGTTCGAGAGAAGGCATAGAATACCCGATACCGTAACTATGGAGGCCTGATTTTCAAGAAAGCTGGCATGCCAGAGAACACAGTAGGTCGAAAAACTCTTAAACATCCAGTAAAATATAGAGTGGAAGTTAGTCAGTTGTTTTGGAATAGTTAAAGATGCAATTCTGAGGGAAAGTCTGATCTTGGAGAATTCATTTGAGATTGAGAGGAATCTAGAGATTTTGCAGGGGAGATTCGAGGTGGAAAACCCGTGTAGCGCGGAATGTTTATGGCTGTTTGTGGTAGGAACCTTTGGTTCGTCAGAGTTTACCAACAGATTTCTCCGTAGTCCTGTTGAGAGGCACGACCAGTGGAGCCCCAAGTTAAGCAACATGTACTCGAGAAAAGTGGAGGGTGCAAGTGCGTGCAGTGAGGTGTCACAAAGGGGAATTATAGGGTGAACTAACTCAGGAACTGAGAGGTCGCCATGATAGCAGCGGGTTAAGTTTTGCTGGTAGCTTAACGTGGGAGGTTCGTACTAGAAAGGAAAGAGGGCTGTATGGTGCGTGTTACACACATCAAATTTCGGTATAGAAAAAATGGGAGGCATAAGAATATTTCTTTATTTCCATGTGCGACACTTATACTCCACCTCCGGGGTTCTCTAGAATAGATAATCTAGATTCTCTGGACTTCTCTGAACTTAACCGTTCTTCGCTCCCCTTGACAGGTGAGTTGTATTCTTAGTATCACCTTTAACCTCGTGTACGCGACAGTGATCAATAGAACGGCTGGCTCGCACGTCCGTTGACGTTTCTTGTTTGACCAAGCGCACCAGGCGATCGGGTGGCTATCCAGACCGGGTTTCACGGTAATAAGAAGGCATCAAGAGACTGTGGTCCACAAAAAGTTGCCTACGGAACAACTTGATAGCGCCTCTGGCATCACAATCATTTCAAAAGATACTTATAGGATAATAGGTAGACCTCCTTTCACGCCCACAAACCGTGTTGCTTTAAAAGCATCTGTTTGAAATTTACAATTGACCAGTGGGCTTTCTTGTTATGTGCTGGGCAACAATATTCTTTTCACTGAAGTATATTACCCGACCAATGTGCCACATTTGTACCTGCTTGGCCCGGATTAGATCGGTAGACTGAAGCTGATGGGAATTTCCCTGAACACTGTATGCAAACTTGTATATCCTGATGTCTCTCAAACCTCAAAACAAACAGAGTAACTTTTGATACCTTATTCGGGTGCATTCAACGATACCCTCGGAGAGTATTCAAAGATGAAAGTCGTTCCGTTTCTAAGTCATAAGACAAAACCTGCTTTCCGCCGAAAGAGGCCTGTTCCATATGCTGTCCTGCCTGTAGTTGATCGACATCTACACAGACTGCAAAACGCGGGAGTCTTTCAACCAATCAGCCATTCAGAATAGGCAGCACCGATTGGGTTAGTCAAAAAAGCCTAACAGCAAAGTTAGGATATGTGCAGACGTTTTAACTGGTCTCAACGCGACACAAGACAATCATCAATACCTGCTGCCGTTTCCAGATAAATTGTTTTTCAAGCTGAACGGTGGAAAATGTTTCGCCAAGGTGGGTCTATCTGATGCGTATTTGCAGGCTGAAGTGTCAGACGAGAGTAAGCACCTGCTTACGATCAATACACATCGTGTGGTTTTCCAATACAGCCGACTACCATTGTGTGTCAAGTCTGCGCCGGCAATATTCTAGCAGCTAATGGACACCATGCTACAAGGACTATCATTCGCCGTTGCTTAGTTGGATAATTTTACCATCATCGACACTGGCCCCGAAAATCTCCATAATCGTCTCGGTCAAGCGCTGGACCGAATCCAAGACATTGGATTCCATCTCAGAAGCGAAGTGTCAATTTTTCGTGGATTCCATCGAATACCTCAGATTCATGATTCGATACCGGACTGCAAAACATAGATGCCATCAGACTGATGCCTTCGCCCAAGAATTTACCTACATTGGGGCCATTACCGGGACTCAGCAGTCATTATAGTGCTTTTGTGCCAGCAAAGGATGACGACCGTGTTTCATTGAACCGTCTGCTACTCAGTGAATTGGGACGCTGATTGCCGGGACAGTTTTCATAACATCAAGACCATGCATGTTTATGACCTAATTTTGATACATTATGACCCGCCCCGTGACAACAACCTGATCAACCAGATGAAATCTTCGATCCGAGGCAACGTTTGTTGGCTTTACATTTACAGCCGAATCGAAACGGTAGTCAAATCTTGCCACTGGTTTGCTTTGGCTTCAAAATCCCCTAGGAAATGTGAACCCAATCTTGGCCGGTACCACAAAACGCACGGTATTGGATGCGTGTGGGCTATGCGGGTTCCGTGAACGTTGAAAGTTTTCTCATTATCGTGGACGCTTAGAGCAAGTGCTCGGAGATTTTTCCCATGAAGACAACGACTACCACAGCAACCATTAACAAGTTGCAGGAAGTCTTTAGTCGTTTTTGACTATCCTGAAAAGCTCGTATCTGACAACGGGACAGTTCACGTCGTCCAATTTCACGGACCTCTGTCTCACCAGTGGGATTAAACATGTTAGAATGTCCCCAAATCACCCACAACCAAACGACATGACAGGACGACAAAAGATACTTTGGAATGAGCCTTGCTTGAGGCGGATGGACAAGGAACCACGGCAACTATCCTTCAGCAATTCCTCTTACTGTACCATCTGAATCTGAATCCATCCACATCGGAGGGCAAATCGGTTACAGAGGCACTACTCTACCCCCCTACTCGAAGCACCTCTGATCTTTTGAAGCGTCCAGAGAGCAAGGTGGCATTATCAAATCAGAAATGGAGTCCTGCCATAATCGCAAGCATGATGCAAAGTGGTGATATTTTGACATTGGTTAGAGCGTATTGGTGAAGGATCGCCATGGTAATCGCATACCCTGGCATCAAGGCAAAATCAGTTGGCGAATCGGAAATGTCATCTATGATGTTCTCGTGGGTGCCAAGACGTGAGTTCGTCGTGCAAATCAGTTAAAATAAGCTTATTCACAGCCCACCCAGAGATTGAGTGCGTTGCCTTTGAACATTTTAATGGAACACCTGGACATAATCAGAGAAAGGACAACCAACACGCAGCTTGCGAGGCAGCTGCCAAAAGCACCTGTGTACCAACAATCTCGAAGGATGACGACAGAAGAAGCGCTTATCACGCTCATGTTAATCTGAGACAGAAGACTTATACTGCTCAACTTCAGGGGAGAGATGTTAGAAGAACCACCTCCGAACGTAACGGGGCTATGCAACACATGGTACCAGAGATATCGATAAAAAGCCAGGCACCTTCTCCTGTTCCAATATTCTATTCATATGGCAAAGCAAACGGCAATAATTTGTATCGTTTGAGAAGGTGTTTGAGACCACATTACTCCGGCTTTCAGTGTTACGCCGGAGTAGTGAGCTCAGGAAGGGTGTGGATCCAGCAGAGAACGTTTAAATGCACATACGTTAGTGTATCGCGTACATATGTATCATCCGTAAAATGTGCTGGAGGATGGGCACATAGGAAGCAAGCTTCAGAGTCGTACCGAACGATTTCGCTCTCTTTGACATCAAGGGGACGCCAGTTCGTCGGGAGCAGGTGATGATTTGAAAGCAGTTTTGCGTATCGCCACATTCTCCAAGGTAGTGCCCAATGTGGAGAAACTGTGGACACTGTGGAGAGAGCAATCAGCGTGTTGAGGTTTTCACACCAATGTTCAAATATGGGGGTGACGGAGTGAGATGCTTAAGCTTTATATTGTTCATTTGTATAGAGAAGACCAAGGATGAAGAGGCGATTACCTCCTGTAAGATGGGTTGCACAATAGCGGTTCCAAAACCAGTCAAAAGTGGAGACGGCATCCAGAAGTGGTGAGTTATTCCTAAGGCCGGACAGAAGCAGGGACCATAGGTAGAACCGTAGATCTTCTAGACCAAAGTAGCTGGTGAAAGCTACTACACCCCCGTCAGGTGCAGCAGGTGGCACTTATCAGGAGCCTGTCGCGTTTGTCGTTTTGGCTGGAGATAGCGTATCTGACAGGAAGATAGGTGCAACTTCACTGCATCTAGATGTATGCGTTCGAGAGGACAAAGTAATACTGACAGTTTGCGTTCCTCGGCCATCAGGTCGATGCAAATCTCTGTTTAAAGCACCGAGTTTGGTGAGGGCTGCGTGGAAGGCTTACGTCAAATCACTCGCGTTGTCTCTGTGAGCATGCTTAACGAAAGACAGTAAATTAAAGAGCCTGTGGACGCATATGAGAAATCGTGATGCAGAGTGGGTAAGTATGCGAAGATTGGGGGGTAGTTTTTAATGGAACAACTTTTATCGCGGAGGTTTATTGTAAGGACAGAGAATTTTTTGGTTGTCTGGTCACTCTGCTACAGAAATTGCGTACGGTGGGATCCTTGGCAGATCGCTTCGGTTAGGCAGTCGTTCTGAGCGAGGTAGACAGCAAACTGTGGTTTTCTGGGCGGCGATCTTCTCCCTGAGTTAGCTGGCGGTAGGTAGCAACGTGTGCACCAACTCCAATCATCTTGAGGTCATTGTTTTAAGTGGGCGCTTTTGGGCAAGGAAATTGTGAAGAAGCAGATATGCTGCGTGATCTACGTCGTTCAACTTAACGGGTAGATTTGTCGATTGGCGCAGGGTGGTTAATGTCACCAAGACTCTACATATCTTCAGAGTGATCGAAGAAAGCGTCATTCCTTTTACGAGGTTGGTGTCGTTAGTATTAAGGTATCGGACGCCACAGGAAATCTTGCAAGCTTGTGACTGGTGATCAGCCGGCCTTCAGGTAGCCTCCTGGATAAATGTCACACGAGTTTGTGGTTTCGTTTATCATTTAAGGCAATAATAAGTACGTGTTGCATGTGATTCTGATGCGTAGCAACTGAAATGTCGATGAAGCTTTGCTGTAAGTGATGTTGCAAGGACCATTACACAGCGATTTGAATGGATTATTGCCAAAAAAGAAACGTGGTCAGTCCAGGGTAGGGTTTCTGATTAATCCGCGGGCTATCCGCCGGAGGAAACCTCTTCAGGTGAAGTAAAGATGTTTGAAGCATGTGAGGAACTCCTTTTCAGGGGCTTTGTGGAAGGGTAGGTTGAGGGCTTCTAGGCGGGACGACCATGGGCGGCTTTGACACGCACACTGGAAAATGATGCAAACTATGCTTCAGTCCCTACAAAGTGGTTTCTCGTCCTAGGGTCCTGTAAGCATGCAATCACGGAGCCGTAAACCAGACTAAGGTGTCGTTCAGTTTCCGCGTTTGGTTTCGTTCTCGTTTTGCGGCCGCTCTGACATGACCGAATTGCAGAAGTCAAAAGAGTGCGTAGCCTCTCCGTTCAGTTTCTCAGCTTGACCAGTAACTATGCCAGTGCAAGGGCTTACATAAGACGCGTCTATGAAGTTTGAAATACAGCCCGGATGAGGTTTGGTTAGATGCTGGCTTAAGGTTATTTCACGCATCTCAAGACAAAAAACATGAGATGTAAGCTTGAATGGCTTCCTGTCCTATCTCTGCCGTACTATGGTAAACCAGAGAAAACTATTGGACATACTTCCGGAAGGATGACAGAAAAAATGTTTAGGAGGATGACAGAAAAAATGTTTAGGAACTGACACATTTTTAATGAAAGGACTGAAGCTGAGGTGAAGAATCTTGATTGGGGCCACGTTCTTTTTACGTCTTGAGTATGGAACTTGGCAAAGTTTTCAAGAGGCGGTGTGATATTGACTCGGTAGAGTGCACCCTTTCACACAAAGAAAAACGATTCCTTTTTGGCGGATTTTTTGAGTGACTTAAAGTGACTTATATGTTTAAGTCCCTTTAGGCTTCCGTTTTCATGATATCTGCTGGACCGTTTTGACAATGCACAGCCAAGCGCTCCCTGAGTTCCCCTCCTAGCGGCTGTTGGCATCCTTTCCTGATCAAGAAGATTCCAGTCCAGTGGCCGCTGAATTGCGGCATTGACATTCATTCAAATTATTCTGGCTTCAGAACTCCAAAATGGACGACCATTCGCAAAAAGTAAATATGGGCTTGGGGGAGCAACTGACAGGTCATAGACGTAAAATACTGAGAAGGAGCCCTAAATTATGACTACGGAGAAATGTAACAAAGGTTGTTGAAGAATGTTGGGTTAAAATAAAACTCATTGGGAACGTTCTACTTGAAAGGAAACCTTTAATTAGGCCCAGTTATTGCCCTGAGCTCCCACGAGCCCTGAGTTTTTGGAACAGTATGATTCATGCATCCCGAATGAACTCTTTCAAGAAGTCAAAAAGGACAACGATGTGCGTTTCTCGCCTTTGTCATTGTTAAGCTATCCATCAATGGAAGCTCGTTCGTTATGCAAAGATGGTTGGTCGGGAATGCACTTTGGGCTGAAGATAGCAAGATGCAGGTGGTCTATTCTTCGGTAGCTGGACTGCACACGTTCTATCACCAACCGAGTTGGCATTTTCAGTGCATGCTAGAGTGGGTGAATTTCTCCTCTTCCACCAATGGTTTTACGAATTCTAAGCAGCAACTAGTAACTCTGAAGTGATCGATTTGTCATAAGGTAACATTCGCGTAATTTAGTTGGTCACCGTGATCCCATTCCATTGCCCCCGGTTGGTTCGTCGGGAACCCAGATCGACAGATCTATTTATCTGTTGTGACTGGGTCATTTCCCTCTTGCTGCATAGTCCATCCAGTTCCACCTGGTTGATTTATTTCCTAACCTCTTTTTAATGACTTCCTATGAGCCAATCGATCCGTCTTTCTGAAAGCGTGTAATTATTTAGCACATGGCGACTAATTGGTTGGGTCGCCATAGGAGCACCTACTCACTGATTTCAGTGCGGAATGCCACGCCTCGTCGGGGTTCCGTTCGCCTTTTGCTCTTGAGTCAGCAATAGTTGGACGCTACTATAAGCGAGTTGATGTTTTTTGCTATCCCCGTAAACTGCGACAAGTGACAGTGGAATATGTCTTCTGTTGGAAAATTTTGTTGCTGTATTCCGTTGGCAAATTTTCTCCAAGCCTGGCAGACATTTTTTGTCAAAGCCGTTGTAGTTGGGGTTAAGGATCATGTTCGTCTTCTTCCTTATCTCCAGTCCCGTTGTAGTTTTCAGTAACTGCTCCGGAATGTGTTTATAGGCCAGAAGGCGATCAGTGTCCCGGCGCCCAAGAGGTCATTTCCCTCTTGCTGCATAGTCCATCCAGTTCCACCTGGTTGATTTATTTCCTAACCTCTTTTTAATGACTTCCTATGAGCCAATCGATCCGTCTTTCTGAAAGCGTGTAATTATTTAGCACATGGCGACTAATTGGTTGGGTCGCCATAGGAGCACCTACTCACTGATTTCAGTGCGGAATGCCACGCCTCGTCGGGGTTCCGTTCGCCTTTTGCTCTTGAGTCAGCAATAGTTGGACGCTACTATAAGCGAGTTGATGTTTTTTGCTATCCCCGTAAACTGCGACAAGTGACAGTGGAATATGTCTTCTGTTGGAAAATTTTGTTGCTGTATTCTGTTGGCAAATTTTCTCCAAGCCTGGCAGACATTTTTTGTCAAAGCCGTTGTAGTTGGGGTTAAGGATCATGTTCGTCTTCTTCCTTATCTCCAGTCCCGTTGTAGTTTTCAGTAACTGCTCCGGAATGTGTTTATAGGCCAGAAGGCGATCAGTGTCCCGGGCGCCCAAGATCACATGTGTGACGTTTTTAATTAATAACCCAATCTCGAAAGTGTCAAATTGAACGAACCGATAAAAAATGAAATCAAAACGCAACTCAGATTCCAAAGTGGTGAACCAAACTACGCTAAAACCACTCCTGAACCGACCGCCTAATTGAGTGGTATCAGATACTGTTCAGAACTTAAATACGCACAGACGAAAGAGAAGTTGTTTACTCCCCATTCCAGAACAGGCAGCATCAACTGGGTCGGCGACGAAATGCGAGCAACCAAATCACTGACAGTAGCGAAAACACCAAAAGCCAAGCTGCGTGCTCGAGCTGGTTATAGTTTGCGGCACCACCATAACAAGATTTCGCTGATGAGGCAAATCAGAATGACTCGCTCTAAGGTGCATTCTGCCAGCTTTCAAGTTTACCTGTCGAGGCGAGTGACACCAATCCGGTCGCTAGATTCTCTTTGGGCAATTAGGTGGTTGCGCATAACCACCAAAATGCATTCTTTTTTAAAAGCAACCAGCTGTGGGTATATTTAATAGACTGAAACCTGAAATCAATGACCAGCCCAAGGTTTGGTGTCAACCGTGATTACTTCGTTTTGCGTCGGAGCTACTTCGAGATCAAAGCGGCCAACTCGATGCGCGTAGGATCTTCTGGGACAGTGTTGTCTGATTGATGGCTTCAGCTCCTGAATTTACGAATGATTACTGCGCTGTTCTTTGCAGTGACCATTTTTAACGGAGTTTGTTTGAGAGATGGAAGTATTGGACTTTCAGAAGAGGGTTTGCCGGTGATCATCTTTTTTCTGCGACTGCCCACCGAAGTATAATTACAGAAACTTTCGTACGGCATGGTTATTCAGCTGTCGGAGCATTCCCAGCGGTTTATCGACGTCAAAATCGGTGTTTGTCGCTGATCGGTCAGTAGAATTTTATTTGTGTTTCGGCAGGAAAACAGCAGTTGTACCCCCAGAACAAAAGTGACCCAGCTTTGCGCCTCAGCAGCGCAATTCTCAGACCTAGACTTCATATTTGGGATGCCAGTTCACCAAGTGGCAGTTAAATATGAAAAAGTGGCCGCAGTTCCTAAGTTTTGCTTGTTTTCCTTTCTGTGACCACCCCAAAAGGAGCTGTCCATATTCGGCTTTTATTTGAAGATTCTCATGTTCTCATGCCCTCTCGGAAAGCGGAGCTGAGATTATAACCCTTGCGCTTAGATGAGTCTGCCCAGTAGCGAGCTTATGGCACGCTTGGCTGCAGCATCAGCGAGCAGAATTACCTGTCCGGCAGCCAAGGGACTCGGGATAGAAAGCTCTGTGTCCGCCTTCATAATTCGTGGATGAAGTTGCGCGGGCGAGAAGCGCAACCAAATACAAAAGTACCTTCAGGTGTCTTGGCTCTGATTACAGTAGTAAAGCTACCTTATTAGTTTGCCCCTCTTTAGTTATAAACGTATGCACGCTTTGAAGTAGTTTCTATCCTCCAAACCGTTTTGAACGAGTAATGTTTATCTGGGATTAAAAATCTCACCAAACGACAGGCTTATAGTTGAAAAGGCCATCAAATCTGCACTTAAACTGGATTGTTGCGGCTCAACGATGCAAAAATCTTGTATTTCTTTGTCATTTCTAATCTTCCGCATACCTAAGTTCTGTCGAAGATTGGATGCATCAACATCGAACTCAAGGTCGTGAACAAACGTGCCGCGTGGTTTGGGGTTTTCCCTTGGATGTAAACTGCTTGATTTTGGTACGCCATTTCTCACTTACCAACGATGAATGGTACCATTTTGTGTGTTATGTGAAACCAGTTTGAGCTCGAACGTCGATGGACTAGTCACCAATGTCCACACCATACCTAAAGCAGAGAGGGAAACTACGATCAATCGGGCGAAAAGAAGGTTGACCCAGGAATTTCGTGGAATTCCGTGAATATGTGAAATTCGACAACCCCTCACATGTTAACAGATGGATACATTTGATCGAGGTTTCTGCCCAACCTGAGTTGCTTGGAGGAAGCCTCGGTCCTGTGTCTCGTCTGTGGATCCATGAAACAGTGGGGACTTATGGTGACTAGTTTAACCGTTGGCAACTCCTGGAGGAGGGTTATTTCGCACGTCGTCTGCTTGACCTGAGAGAAACAGGTGAAGTTCACCTAATCTTTATTGATCCGAGAGGAGACTTCGAGTTCTACATGGATTAACAGTTTTAGAGACGATCTCGGGCGGGTAGGATGTGATTTCATGATAACATCTGTTGCTGGATAATATCCGGTTTGCAATTGAACTCTGGTGGAAACAGCGGGGCGGAGTTCGAGAGGGAATAACCACGAAAGGTGTAGTAGTTCTGCTGGAAGCCTTAAGATGTGTGTTGGCGGCTTTTGTGGCCTCGGAAGTTAGCAGTTTCTATGGCACTGGGGAGCTGACTCAGTATTTACGATCACCACACAAGCTTTACGCTGCAGAGTAGTGGCAACGGAGAGACCTTAAAGGACGTCGTGCTAGTTCTAACAAACTTCGGTCGCATGTGAGTCGAGCGTACGACCTTGAAACACGTGTTCATCATCGAGGCTCCTGCAACTTGTGCTGAAATATGTTTGTGAGTTTTATGCGTTTTTGGTTGCAATGGGTATCTGTTTGGTTGTATGGGTGAGAGTCAGTGCATCCACTGTTGAGTGTTGGGTAGTTGACTCTCCATTTTCCAGCTCTTTTCATAGCTGGTGGTCAATGGAACAACTACTAGCTTTCTAGAGCTTCATATAATCTGCAAGCAATTGACATGTGGGGGAAGGGGTGCGGACAGGTGGTTGAAAACGATGGGGAAAGGATGTGAACTTCAATGGGACTTCATCTGGATCAATCAAGCGATCAGAGAACGTGCCGTTTACCCGAGTCCTCACGCTGAACCTTCAATTTCAAGGATAACCAGCCTTCTCAACAGAATTGGGTATTGCACCCGGTCAACTACCATGTAGTGTCAGTCTCAACTCCGCCAAAGTTCCTTCTTCTTGTATCCCAGAGTGGTGAAGACCTTTGTTTTCAAAACTCATGCTGCATTGTTGGAATGGCTCAGTGGTTAGAGCACTAATTTACTGACAGGAACGTCTGAAGCTCGAACCCGACCTCCGCCCTCTGTCTAGGCTTGGGAAGCCTGGCATTGTCCCAACACGTGCTCCCTTCGTGGCATGGCAGTTAAGCATCGAAATGGTGCTACATCTGAACGGTTTGAACGGAAATCCTGCTGTTCCTCAAGGTACTTGCCCAATGATTGACAGTGGCGGGGGAAATCCTGAACCATAGTTTTCTAGACCAGGTCAGCCACATCTACACACCGCGACAATTATTCAATTTTTTTAACTGGGCAGGGACATGAGATAGGCTCTTGTAGTAGATGGATGGTTGTACTGCGAGCTCAGATTCCAGGAACGGAGGCCTTTTCGTCCTTTTGGGATTTTGCGACTGATGTCGATTCCAGCAACAGAGCTTCCACGTGATTTTCAACTTTGCTGGCTGATCAAAAGTTCACTTGGCTAATTCCCTCATTTGGATTTGTATCGTGACTGAGGAAGGCAACAGTAGTACGTGTGACAGAAAATACATGGGCTCTCTCCTTCAATGTTCGTGTTGTGCGAATTGCTGTCCATAGAGTGAGTATGCATTGTTGACTGGTTCGGTTTGCGTGCTTGTCTGGCCGTCTGTTCAGCCATCTTTCAAAAAAAATCTTTCAGCTGTAGCACCTTTTCGGTGCCTAACTGCCGTGCCACCCGAAGGTTGCACGAGGGTTGGGATACTGCCAGGTCGCCCAAGCCTAGACTGGGGAAGTCGAGTGGCAGAGGTCGGACTCGAACCACGGACCTTCCGGTCAGTAAATTCGCGCTCTAACCACTTGGGCCATCTCGCCCCCTGTTCAGCCATGGGCTTAGTCACCCGTGTAGCTTCCCAGTTCTACTTCTACCCTTTTATGCAGAATTCACCTCGACTCATTGTTGCATTCTTGTCACAGAGCCATACATGCAGTCCGCCATTGATGATACCTGGCCTCATCCCTCTTAGTTTCTTCCCCCGCTCCATTAACTTACGTGACCCCTTGGGAAAATAATAAAAGTTGACGAGGAAGGGACTTGGTTCTAATCTGTCAAAATCATTTCAAGGTGCCTACACCTCCAAACACTCATTAAGACAAACCGTATAGAAACCGATTAGAGCAACGTCAGTGAAATCAGTTAGGGGTCACATCTTGCAGGGCATGCTTCCCCAGTCGTGGAAGCGCGAATTTACTCGCCAGAAGATCCATGGTTAGAACCCGAACTCTGCATCTCGACTGTCTAGGCTTATACAACCTGGCAGTATCCAAGGCGTTGTGCTTCCTCCTGGTGGCGTGGAAGCTAGGTTCCGAAAGGGTGCTACAGCAAAACGATTCCTTCCCATCGGCCGGCCTTGCAGCGTCTCCAGGCGCATTGCGGATGACGTTGTTCCGACCTGACGCTGCCACTTTGGCGTGATGGTCGGACTTGAACGCTGCAATTATCTCGTGGGCTATATTGGCTGGAACTTCGCTCCACAAGATGCAACCATGCTAGGAAAGCCGAAGGGGAGCAGTCAGACCAAGAGCAGCGAGACCTCGTACAACGGGTAATCGTGATACAAGGTAGTATGGAGGGCAAAGTTGTACTGTCCTCTGCGATAGGAGTGTGAAGGCAGTGAGGTGTTTTCCTCAGGAGATCACCCTGTCCCTATTTAAGATGCCGCCTCCCCCCGAAGAAGGACGTGTTAGAGAATGTTGGCCCTTAAAACCGAACTGTCCTACCCACCGGCTTATTATTCAGTGCGGTCCAAATTCCTTTAAAACCAAAGAGTCCGATGCTCCTGCTGTGGGCAGCCGCGTCAGGAATGAGACAGTAATGCGTTATTCACTGCGCCTTCGGGTTAGACCAACCCCCTGCATCCATGCAGGTCAGACTATTGAGTCAGAGGCTAGGGGCAAGATCCCTGAACAGAACCCTACATCCTCCCACCGCCTTGTGGGTCGGACTTTTGAGTCAAAGGCTCAAGGTGGGGTATCTCAACCAAAATCCCTTCCTCAGCCTGGGCTAACAGTCCCCGCAGTTCTGTGTCCACCGATGTCCCTCCCCAACGCCTTCTCACCATGAAAACAAACGTCGCTGGGTCATTTGACTGTCAGTTATCTGACCGAAGGACCTTTAGTTGTAGGTCATGGTTGTACGAGGGCTGGGATACTGCCAGGGCGCCCACACCTAGACAGGAGGACGATTAGGGTCCTCAACCAAAGCCTTTGGCTCAAAAGCCTAACC
>NW_008751786.1:1099184-1105839 GCF_000715545.1 Opisthorchis viverrini
TTTTATAAAGCCACGAGATCCTTCTTATATAGGAACATTTAATGTCCGTACTCTGTGTCAAACAGGCAATGCTTGTTGACACCTTATACTCCCTCAAAATTGATGTATACCCTGTCTCCGAAACACGCTTACAAGACCCACGCATGGTTATGCATCTCAGAACGCCAAGGGCAAACTCAGCTATTCCGCACTTCTCCCACCGTGTGTCCGGTGACCTAGAAGCAATGATTTTTGGAATATATCGTGTGGGAGTTGAACTCAGCCCCAGAGCTGAACGGACTTTGCTGGATAGGATCCCAGTGAACAGTCGCCTTTGCGCCGTCCGGTTATCCCGCGCATTCAAACCTGTTTGTTCCTGTTTGTACTGTCGGTTTATGCCCCAACGGACTGCAGTTCTGATGCTGAGAAAGATACTTTTTATCTAAAGCTATCCGGGCTCATTCGTCAAGCGAAGAGCACTGGTATTTTGATCATTGCAGGCAGTGTGAATGCTCAGATAGGTCGTTTGAGCTCCTTGGAATCACCCTTGGGCGGTCGATTCGAAATCGATGCTCGGCACACTAACAGCGGACTGCGATTCCTTCAGTTGTGTGCTAATCATGAACTGTTTCTGGCCAGTATAAACATTCAGCATCGCACCACATAACCTGAGCTCCCCCAACGGCAAATCAACCATGGACCCGGTTGGCTCACTTGGCCATCAGCCACCGGTGGAGAGCCACAAGTCCAGGCACACTACTTGATTCCGATCACGTCATGATGTGCGCACGCCTGACAGTCCACTTCCATTCAGCCCCCCGCAAGTCAGCGAGAAGCATGCCAATCCACTGTCTTCGAAGAACTACCATAGCTCGACAGTATTGATCTGAACTAGCCCAACAACCCTCCGTGCTGAACCAATACTATATGAGCATATGGATGAAGCGTGGTGAAATGTGAAAGGAGCTATCTTAGCGGCGTTCAGCGCTGTCTGTTCGACTTCGGCCGCAAGACCACTGGATGTCATCGAAATCGCTGTTTATGATTGGTGCCAGAAAACCCATACTAGCAGGCAACGAGTACGACGGTGCGTGCAAATCCCTCAAACGCCAAATAGTGAAGAGCCTAGGAGAAGGCTGAGAGCCCTGGTGAAAATCGAAAGCTCGGGAGATGGGGAAGGCTTCTGCTACCGGCAACAGCCGTGCCCTATACCAATTGATCGACTGGCCCTAGGAAAGCAACGGCTAGCGAAACAATAAATGAAGATGACTCATCAATTCACTCGCAAAACTGTCGATTAGAAAGATGGGCCGAACACTTTGGAAAACAGTTAAACTGGCCTCCTACGACACAGCCTGTGGAGACAGGCGAATTGAATGTAAACCTTGATCGCCCGTCGGAAGAGGAAATGAAGTACGAAATAGCCGTACTGAAACGTGATGTGACACCAGGACCTGACAGTCTCTATCCAGCCCTCCTTAAATAAGGCGGAGAATCCCTGATGACCAATAAAAAAAACTAATCGGTGCGATATGGTGTGAAGAGAAAGGATGTACAGAGTGGGGCATGTCGACAGTTATCCCTGTATTCAAAAACGGAACGCGGACGTCACCGTGGCATCGAAGGTCTTATCCTTCGAAGGTTGACTGAACACGGAAAGACGGATCTGTGAAAACCAAGCTTAGTTGCGTCCTGTAAGAGGATGCGTCGATCATATCTTCACCCTCCGGCGGGTTCTGGAACAGCGACACTGCTTCCAGCAGCCAACAATGGTTGTGTTCTTTGATCTGGGAGCTGCCTTTGACTCTGTGGACCGTCAGACACTATTGCAGGGTCTATGGAGCAAAGGTTTTCTAATAAACTCTTGACCCTTCTTAAGGTGCTGTACGCCGACTCCCGCGGCTTTGTGAAGGTCTGCGGTAAACTGTCTCCTGAGTTCACCACATCCAGTGGTGTCCGACAGGGCTGTCCTCTTTCACCTTTTCTCTTCAACTCCCTGGGCCCAGCTCACAGACATCGAGTATGCAGACGACATGGCTTTTCTTGGATCTAACCCCGTGGTAATGCAAACATTATCACATAATTCTGCCTCACGGTTTGGCAAGCGCTTCACGCAGGCTAAGTGTACAGTGCTACTGCAAGACTTGGTGGGCTCGAACCCCAAGCCTCATGCTTGCGGATGAGCTGATTGAGGTAGGAGACAAATTTGTTTACTTGGGCAGCTATACCAGGCCCGGTGATCTTGCGAAAGATGATATTTCTGGGAAGGCCAGAGCAGCTCTTGTGAACCTGCGTTACTTGTGGCCTAGGCGTGACATCAGCTTATCCGTCAAGGGTCGACTTTACAATGCCTCGGTGCGCTCCATATTACTATGCGGATCAGACACCTACACGCGGCGCGCCGAGGACGTCAAAAGACTTTCAGTGTTCTACTAGCAACGTCTTTGGAGCATTGTCAGAGTCTGGTGGAAACACTGGATAGGCAATGCTGAAGTACGTTTAATGGAATTCAGAAGAAATGACTCACTTTAGACTGATGAACTGATCGCATTGCATAGGTTGTGCTGGCTTGCCCACGTGCTATGTATGCCAGTCGAGCGACTTCCTCGAAGGATTTTTTTCGCACAACCACGTGAAGGGTGGAAACGAGCCAGGGGTGGTCGAACAATAACTTAAAAAGTCGTCCAGCTCCACCACTCTTTCGGTACCTAGGTGCCATGCTACCCGAAGGAAGCACGAGGTCAGGGATACAGCCAGGTTGACCAAGCCTAGACAGGGGAACTTGTGAGGCAAAGGTCAGGCTCGAACCGCGAACCTTACAGTCACTAAACTCGTGCTCTAACCACTGAGCCATCTGCTCAGTATAGTCCTGGACAAAACGGATCTGCAAGGCCGATGGCACTCTAACGTTCAAAGTACATGCCCTATGCAACGTAACCAACGAAGTCTGAGTAGCTTATCCATCGAGGGAGGGTTTGGGAACGAGATGTCTCTCAGGCTAGAGCGCGAATTTACTGGCAAGGATGTTCATGCTTCGAACCCAACCTCTGCCTTCGCTTCCCCTGTCTAGCCTTTGGTAACCTGGCAGTATCCCAGCCCTCGTGCTTCCTTCTAGTGTCATTGCAGCTAGGCACCGAAAGGGTGTTACAGATGAACGGCGGCGACGGTGGAAGGTTTCTCTACATCCTCTGCGCTCACCAGGCAGCGGTAAACTTACTGACAGTTTAGGTAGATTAGAGTGAGGCCATTCGGAACCTATTGGAAGCACGCGACGACTATTGTTTACAGTCGGTACGCACACCATGAGCGTGTTGTGGGTTTTGCATCACAAGATCAACTTTTACCACAAGTGGGTTTCACTTTGGTGACCTGTCATAGCTTCTCAGGTCGGCAGCGGGGTACCGCTCGTCGAACGACGCGCATACCGTACTTTGTATAAGAATTATTTAGGTTAGTTATAATACATCTCTATAGGGTCTTATCCAAGAAGAAAAATATCACTGGAACATTCGACGTTTATGAAAGAGAATGCCCCGGATTATTTCGACGACGGTGTTGGAGGCGAAGCCTAGGGTGGTACATTAATTATAAAGTTAAAGATGGAGGTCGACGCTGGTCATTCTTGCCTGTCACCGCTAAATCTGGTGGACTCAGGAGGGGCTCTGCCATATGCACATTCACTGGAGGGGACAGAGAGACAAGAATTTGGGTGAGACACTTGTCATCGTAGAACACTGCCACGGTTTCTGAAGACCAAGGGAATAAAAAGTAGCTTTGAGATCGAGAAAGTCGATCATTGTTTACCACCCGAAGGAGCGACGCAGTGGCAATGTTTTGGAATGTAGGTAGCTCGGATGCGCTGACCAACAGACCAACAACCGCGCGGCGCAGTTGCGACACTTGTCGCGAGCTGAACATATGATGATGCGGCCCTGGCAAGGACGAGCCCCAATTTGATTCCCGCGAATCTGGCTCTCCCGGTAATACATAAACATTCGCAGCGTGATCCTGGAGAGCACCCTGGAAGCTTCGGCCACGATGATGCCCCGGTTGTTCTCACAAAATGTCTTTGCATCCTTTTCGAATGCGGAAGTCACCTTCGATGCGCTTGATCCTTTTAATTTTTTTCTTCCAGACTTTTTGTAGTGGGTTCGTTAGGTTAGCCTCAACGGCTTAGCCACCTGAAAAGTGCGGGGTGCAATTCGTCTAGACCGGTGGTTTTGTTGCGCCTAAGCACTGAAATTGCAGGTTGTACTTCTGTTGACGATGGCAGACTGATGTCCACGCTTCACTCGGGTTCGTTAGGTGCTTTCAGATAGTGCTTTTATGGAACCCAGTTCCAGTTTTCCTCAGAGTATTCATCCCGTCGTTCAAGATGACGTTTCTGTGAATGAATTGAGGTCCTGTCCTTTTTGGAAATCGTTTCATCAACACTCGTCCTCCTCCAAACAGTTCGTCGGATCAGCAGCATCGACAGCATGGCGTCAGTGTTTTTAACACTTCGCTACCGTAGATTAGCTGTAACAGGATGCGATTGTTTCTCGTTGCGCAAGCTCTCCATTTTTCGGATTTCGCGGTCCATCAACGCCAACCCAGCTCGCCGGTTTTGAGCTACGGAGGCGTTTTGCAGTTGTTGAAATGACTGGTTTTGAATCGGCTGGCGTGGTCCCGAGGGAAGGCAAACAGATACATGTACCCGATGATAGCTGTTTTGCTCTCTACGCCATCAGATGGAAAGAGTGGTTCTTCGACCGCTAATTAAATATCCCAGTCGTTCCTTACCAATGCATAAAATTACACAGCTTTAAGGAGCTCATGGTTCCCCACTATCGTTGCATAAGATTAAGGGTGCAAGCTCCATCAGGTTTGTGAATTGCAGCGTTGACGTAGGCCGTCCGGTTCGTCATCCTTAGGTCTTTTTCTTACTGAAAACAACTGATACCTGTTCATAGACCCGTTTGAACCGTCTTCTAAACAACGGTGATGCTACTTTCTCACCACTTCTATAGTAGCAGAGATTTCCCTCCCTATAGAGGAGTGGTCATTCAATAGGGAGTGGCAATAACGATGTCAGGTGCATCCACTTGAACAACCGGCAGTATACCGTGGTCGATTATGACTTTGGCCCAAAGGAGATAGTTTTGTTGGGCTTTGAATGTATTTCTGTCCGATCAGATCGGCTGCAGCTTTTCAATCTTACAGAGTTCCAGAAAAGCATTGTTTTACCAAAGAACCCCTGACAATTCTAAAGTGGTATCGAATAACTGTCCAAAAACGGGTTCATGTTCGGCAATAAGGATGCAAACTATATGAAAATATCATGCTCAAGGAGCTTTATATGCTCATCTCATACTAAAAGAATGTCTTGCGTGTACACGAGCGTTAGTTGAGCAGGGGTCCATCACCTGACTGCCAATGATGGCTTACTGAAATGACACCAGCTCTTATCAAGTTGAAACGTAGAATCAGTTGGATTGGAATAAACGTAATCCAGCCACTATCATAGATCTTGTGGCGCCACGACAGTCAATCTGGTTCACTTGTTCTATCAGCTTTCTAATTTGTACACTAAACTGAACAAGCATTTCCGTACATTTAGGACACCTATGACCATGTTGCTGCGATCAGGTTTGGCAACACTATCCAGTATGCAATGATTATGATATGATCCGAACTTATAGGGGTTATTTTTGGAAACTTGTTACACCTGTGTACGTCATTCTGAGTGTCTGATCGAGTGCAAAAACTTCGGAGTTTACACTTCTTGCAAAATGAATGTATCCCATCGTAATAATTGTGCTTATGTGTGAAGTAATAGGTTCGATTTGCCCGCAGGTGAGAACCAAAGCGGCAAAATCGCCGTCTCCAATGTTCCCTTTAAGTGTGTGAGTATCCAAATTTACAGCCATTTCGCTGGTAGACTCATGTAAACTTGTAGGAATATTAGCGAATATACACTCATCTGCAAACTAATTTGGTTCTTTCGAGAGACTCACCTGGAACCCAGTTGAATCTCTCGTTTATGATGTTCTCAGGCAACTGAATGTGCTGCACCAGGCCACCTCATGTTTCAGGAGACTGGACCTTACCGTGGTGTGACGGTTTGCGCACCTCAGCGATCCATTGAGCTATACTGGAGATTGTCTCGCGACACTCACAGAGTCTCTCATACCAGGTCGGTCATTGGTTAGAGGTCTGACGAACACAGTCTCCTGGCCCTCCAGGTTGGGTGTTGGAACATGTGGCGACTTGTTCCGTAGAAATGGTAATGCATTTGCATTTCCCGCTAAACACCGCTGCCTTGCGGTTAGGCTTTTGAGCCAAAGGCTTTGGTTGAGGACCCTAATCGTCCTCCTGTCTAGGTGTGGGCGCCCTGGCAGTATCCCAGCCCTCGTACAACCATGAGCTACACAACTAACAATACAACCATGACCCAGATCAACAAGGTTTTCTCAGGCTATTTGAACACCAGGGTTTTGGAGATCCTCCAGCGTTCCTCTCATTATTTCGTCGATCACAAAGTTAAACAGGAATGGAGAAATGGACACCGCTTTGTGTGCGGAAGCTTTTGGAGAGCTCTCACTCCACTCCCATACGTCCGGAAGTCCGAGAATACAAAGAACGTATTATGTTTACAAACTTCCGGGGCATTTCTTGGTGGGCAAGCAAGAAGAAC
>NW_008751786.1:1105865-1116433 GCF_000715545.1 Opisthorchis viverrini
CGGCAGGCAATTTCGTTACGACCTGAGTCAAGCTGATCTCCCTGTGGCTACCACAATCACTACGAGCCCGTTTTTGGAAATGGGCTCACCAACTCCTCGAGTCAGTGTTTCACAAACCACCATAAAGTGAAGGACCACAAGTGACACCGGCAATTTCGTTACGACCTGAGTCAAGCTGATCTCCCTGTGGCTACCACAATCACTACGAGCCCGTTTTTGGAAATGGGCACTGTCACCAACTCTCCTCAATTGTCTGCCGCAGCTTCCTTACCCAAAATTCAAGCAAACAGATCAGACACGCGCTGACTGGGGACTTCAGCCTTATCTCTGGACAGTGCGAGTGGGAGGTCATATGAACCAGAAGCTCGGTGGTGCTTTGGAGAACATATGCAGTCGTACACTTCCGAAGACATAAGGGGTTCCACTTTCACCGTCCAGGGCTCTAAGTCAACTGTCGGCTCCCAATGAATACCAGCTGCCGGAGGCGAGATGGCTCAGCGGTTGGAGTGCGAATTCATTGACCGGAACTTCTGTGGTTCGAACCCGACCTCTGCCTATCGACTTCCCCTGTGTAGGCTTTGGCACCCGACAGCATCCCACTCCTCGTGCTTCCTTCTGGTAGCATGGTAGTGAGGCACCAAAAGGGTTCTACAGCTGGACGATTTTTTTAGCTGGTGGATAAGTGGAATAGATAACGTTTATGCTGTGATCATCATCATTGAAGGCAACACCAGAGGAGACCATTAGTGCCTTAACTCATCTGAACAAGGCACCATAATAGAGAGGTGAAAAATAGAACGGGAGGCGGACCTAGGTTTATTTTAATACAAACACCCTAGGTGCGAACACCAGCACATGGTCAGACAATCGGGGTGGTTCAGTGGTTTGGGATTGCATTTAGTGACCGGATGGTTTGTGGTTCAAACCCAGCGTCTGCATCTCGACTTTCCCTGTCTAGGCTTGGGCAACCTGGCAGTGTTCTAGCCCTCGTGCATCCTTCGGTTGGCATGGCACCCAGGCTGAACGATTATCTCTTATTGTTATTTTTAATAATATCGAAATGGTGCAATAGTTAGGGCGTGGACTTACTCACCGGAAGGCCCGTGGTTCGCACCCAACTCCGACATCTTGACCTCTCCTGTCCTGGCAGTATCTCAGCCCTCGTACTTCCTTCGGATAGCCTAGAGGCTTGGTATCGAAAGTGCATTACAGCTGAAGATTGTTATTCGATTTCGCCTGCAGTTGCCCAGTCGGATTCTCGACTCCAAATGGAGAGCTTTGGATGGTGGACTTGGTTTCGGAAATGCGCGAATTTATTTCCTTCCTGTAGTGTCGCCGTCCTGCTGATCCCGACGAGTATCTACCCTGTTTAAGGATGGAGGTACCCCCCCACGCATTATTTGTCTAAATTATTTGCCAATATTCGGATGAAGGAGATCGCCCCAACCTTTCCACTCTTATTTATGTTGACTTGCCTGTTTTCTGCCTTTTCTAATTACGGTCTTTCTTGCAGAATGAAGCAATGGATGATCGTCCTTTGAAAGGCGGTGGTGCTTACAACATTGATTGGGATGCAGCTAATGAAATGGCTGACCCGTTCGGCAAGGAATTCCCAACAGCTCCAACCAAAGCCCCCGTGAAAGTGGATTCGAAAGGGGACTGTCCGACGGATTCTCCAAATGCTGTGATTCGAAGTCCAGCTAAGTCTGGTTTCAAACCAGCTACCCCAGTGCGCACCAGCAGTGTCCCTAAACCACCTTCCGATCAGTCTTCTCCAATGCAGAATGGCACCGGACCGGAGGCCAATTCCACTGGGAATTCCAGTGCTCAGAATGGTTTCTCACATGAGGGGGAAGATTTGACGTCCAAGCCCAGTGAGTGACAATTATGTGGTTTCTTCCCTTGTCTTAAACCGATTTGGCTTAATTTGTTCTCTCCAGTATTGAAAGAATCATGTCCAGAATACCTATTTACAGCTGTCTTATCCCAACTATTCGGGAAGCGCTCCTTACTTGTTGACTTTGGCAAATGAAATCAAGTCTTCCAATCATATGATTCTTTTGATGAACAGTTTTGCAATTTTCGGGAGGCATGGTGAGTCCATGCAGAAGATTTCCAGAGGATAGGAGCTGATCCATGCTGATACTCTTCGTATTTTCCAGGAACTCACAGCCTACGTTCTGTGATGTGGTTACGTCATGCCTAAGTAGATTTGGTTCTTTACGAATAAAACGTAAAAATCCCTGAGTGGCGCATTCCTGTCGAGTCAGAATCCCACCCTTTTGAGGTTAGCCTAGATGAATGTGGATACTATGCAGAGGCTGGGGTGACTCAGAGTTTATTACGTGTGCTCATGGTTCAGGATTTCCCCTGGATGATCTGGTATTATCTAGACCTGCATGCGTTCGATGACTGTATAGCAACTGCACTGGGAATGGGTGGCCGAAAACGAATTAAAGCTTGAAACTCGCTCACTCTGTTACTGAACAGACTAACTCAGCTGCTCAACAGGACATAAAAACCGTGGTTGGTTATCGGATTATTGCGAATTTTCGAGGAATTGTAATGCGCTCAGCCGTTAAAACCATCACTGCATAGGGAAGCCCAACAATACTACCGTGATTAGGTTTATAAACGGTGACCAAAGTCATGTGGTGTGGGAGAACTGTATGGCTATTGAATTTGTGGCAAAGGTTGGAACCGATTGGTGGGTATCTAGTTGGTGGCGTTTGGGGGCGGTTATGTAGATAATCTACATGGGCTTCAAAGCTTATGTCGAACGGCTTGAGTGTGGGCTCGCTACTAGATCGATGGTTCTACCGTGCCTTTCGGCCCGATTCAGAAGGCAAGTTAGTCGGTTGCTGGTGATGAGTGAGCAGTTTGAGTGATTAGTTAACCTATTTCGCATCCGCGGCAGCTGAATACATTTCCGGTATGGCAGTATTCCGTGCGTCATTCGTTCCATCATAACGAATTCGTCATCTAGTTTTAATTACTGCTGCTGCGTCCAGTAAGTTAGCAGAAACGAGAAACAAATGCACATAGCTAGACTGCGTAATTTGATACCAGCATTTCCAAGATGTATCACACTTTTTTGTCTTCATTAGGCTAGTATGTTCATTCTTTCATTGTGAACCTGAGGTCGCCATACCTTTTAGTTCTTGCTTATGTTATAGGCGGACGGTTAACACTGACTGTGGCAGCAGACATAGGTTGGAAGTGATTGGCTTACGCACAGCGTGATACAGTTCCATTGGCTGCACTAGTCAAGGTCATTGTGGTAGATTCGGGCCTGTTCACTCTCATTTGAGGTTGCGACCATCACCTATAGACATAATTGTCCGTTTTGCTGCATCTTAGTTCGTTCATGTTTCCCACACACGATTTATCGCCAAGTGAGTTGTGATCCAATCACTCGTATTCGCCCCCCATTTGACATCCAGTCTAACCGATCCCTTTTCTACTTTAGCCCCGAATTCAGCTCCTTCACCGGAAGAACTAGCCGAAGTGAGTTTTCACAGACACACTATTCAAATGGTATCATACCCACCTTGTCACCCTAGTATTTTTATTGGATAGTGTCCTAATAAATTGCTTCATTTGTACGTCATATGTCCGTTTTTTGTGACTTGTTGGAGGTCGTTCTGTGGATCTTGAGAAGTCGAGCTTACTTGCGTTTTATGAATTTCCGGCGCACATGTAGGAGCTGTCGGTTTCCATAAGACAGAGTCTCTGCACAATTGCCGGTTTGTAGCACACATCTTCTCATTGTAGGAATCGAAAACTAAGAGATATTTTGGCACCTTAATTGAATGGAGATGGATCGAGATGGACCAAGTGGTTAGAGCGCGAATTTGCTGACCGGAAGGTCCGTGGTTCGAACCCGACCTCCGCCCTGTCTAGGCTTGGACAACCTGGCAGTATCCCAGTCCTCGTGCCTCCTTCGTGTGGCATGGCAGCTAGGCACCGAAAGGGTGCTACAGCTGAACGCCGTAGGTTGGAGTTGAGGCCCCAACAGACGGCACATCAAGACGCTAAACAAGTTGAATCACAGGTTTACGGACACAGAGATGATGTCTCACCAAGTCCTCCATCTACCTTTATCCCATCTGATCAAAGGACCCCCTACCCTTAGACTACCTCTTATTCAGAGCAGTCCAAAACAAGAGTTTGTCGTTCATCTGTTCATCATCCCTGGATTGGACACTGCAGTATCCGGGCGAAATATATCTTTTTGGCCATATGCCATCATCTTGCCATCGGTCGTGAATGGTGATGGTAGGTTAACAATGTATGACTGAGGTGGTCAAAAACAGTCGCACCAGAGTTCTTAACAGTAGTTCTTAGACAGTAAAACGAACGTGGACAAAAAAGCCCTTCCAGCTTTAGTTCAGGCGAGGAAGATTGTAGCTTCTGACATGTAGACTAAGTCAATCTTTGTATGACCACAGGTAGTGTGAAGACGACTGGTTTTCTTGGCATCCGCTACTAGCTGACGTCTCATGGGAACACTTGAACTGGAGATGGCAGGACAGTAAATTCTCTTTATTGTCGCTGGTGTTTGACGTCGAAAGTTGATTCCAATGATAGTTTTGTTAGTCGGTAGTTAATTCCTGGGCTTAACTATCTATGTCATCCACCCACCCATAAACACATGATAGGCAAAGTGGTCAGATTCATAGGGTGCATGGTTTCCAGTGGATGTCCTAAGACTTTCCGTGTTGACTATGTGAAAAACGGACCTATTTCTATTTCAAACTTCAAAACACATGTTTAGTGCTCTACTTGCCTCTGTTTCACCTGATCCTTTTGCTGGCCCGTCGTCTATGAATATTGAAACGGGCATCCTATGTCGTCCCTTTCGAAATGGAGGAGTCTGAGCCCGAATCATTATCTCCCCCTCCATCTGTGAATACTTTGTTCGGGGTGATTTAACGCCTGTTTCCCTTGTGTCTTTGCTGTGCATTGTTTATCCTCACCATACTGTAATAAACTCTCCAACTTTCTCTCTTCCACAGGCTTTGGAGCAAGCTGGTAAGTTGAGACTGTTGTGTTCAATTTCGCATCTTCTTATCAGTTTGATTTTCTTCGATTCGGGTAACTTGTTTCTCAGGGGGCGAGATGGACCAAGTGGTTAGAGCACGAATTTACTGACCGGAAGGTCCGTGGTTCGAACTCGACTTCTGCTTCCCGACTTCCCCTGTCTAGGCTTGGGGAACCTGGCAGTATCCTAGCCCTCGTGCCTCCTTCGTGTGGCATGGCAGCTAGGCACCGAAAGGGTGCTACAGCTGAACGATTATTATTATAATTAGGGAGCTATTCATCTCAGACGGGACCTCTGGGTGCTATGCAATTAGTTGTGTGCGTTGTTAGGAAGGCAACTGTTATAATTTTCTCCTACCGCAGGCGATCAATCAAAATAATCCATATGGATACTCTGCTTTTATTACTAATCGGCCCTAATTTGTCCAGTTTCTGGCCATTTGTTTAAGTGTATAATTAACGGCTCGGCACAGCATCACTTGGTTCGATGGAGTAGCCACCCCAGATCAGTTTTTGACTGCTGATGAGGTGAATGAAGAAACCAGTGCACGCACAGTGTCACGACATACTTCAAAATTTCCTTGAACAGATGAAATAACTTACCCAACCACTGGCCACAAACTAGTTCAGTTGAATGTGACATACCGACACTGAACTCCTGTTACTTCCTCTACAGACTGCACTTCGTCTCCGGTGGTGTAAGCGACCTGTTTTCCCGCTTCCCCACATGAGAGCTTCGTTGCCGGTAGTCTCGTACAACCACTTGGTTGTTCATTTCCGGTGCCGGTACCCAGCCATACCATTTACTGATAGAAGCCATTTTATTGCGTAGTTGAACAACGTGACTGCACACGATCGATAACTTGCTTTGACCTCAATCTTTGCTCACCTTATCACAGTTATGAGGAAGATTGAAGCATGTGCTAACTTTCCAGTCGACGCACTTTCACCGGTCGTTGTAAAATTTGTCAGTTATAAAAAGCCCGATCTGTTTCGAGACGTCCGGGTGTTTTTCTTAATTTGTTCTGACAGAAAGGTACGAACGTCGTTGTACAACTTGAAGACGTTAGATACCCCACTGGGCGGTTTGTTTTGTATCTAGGTATATAGGATTTTCTGTTCTCGACATTGTCGATAACGATACACCAACGGCAAATATTTGTCATACAACTATAGGGAATTGAAAGAAAAGAAAAGGTTTGTGTCTTGATTCAGATAGATTTTTGACTGGAGGTAGACCGATCATTGATGAATTCACGCTCTCAAGTAGGACGCAAAATGAGCGTATTCGAAAACCTTCCACGAATCGGGAAGCAAATATCTCTGGCAAAACTCACCTGATGCAATCTCAGCTAATAGCGATTGAAAAACTCTAGCTGAACAGTCTAACAAGGATGTGGACATCGGTCGCATGCAGCTGTCGTGCCTCTGTCTGGTGCAGCTTTGATAAATCATTCATTATGCACCCAAATTATTGGGATTTATGTTGGGCTATTCATGTTTTCTCTGATTCGAACGGAAAAAGTTGACTGAAAGATGGCTGCCTTACGCTGTTCCGGTTCCCAGTAGAACCAAAATTGAACGTCTTAGTCAAGAACGGTTTTCAAGTGATGCCGTCTACTTGGCGATATCGGGTGCATAAATGCGATTGTTGTCTACTGGGGTCTACCGGCGGTTTTGGTTTATTCGGAATGCGATACTCACATTCCCTACACAATCCTTGTCAATGGTGCCACAGGGTGTCTGATCCTTCTTGATGAAACAGACTACTCGCAAGGTTTCTGAAAGCTTTCGAGAAATACACTCATTTGCAAATCAATTTGATTTTTACGGGAGACTCAATTGAATATCTCGTTTATGATGTCCTCCAGCGGAATGTGCTGCACACAGGCCGCCTCATGATTCAGTTGGCACGATATTCGAGATCATAAGGTTGACGGAAACTCGGGGACTATGCCTACCTGATGAGCCCCAAGAAGGGTGAAACCGGTCGTGGGCTGTCGTTTCTGAAAGCTGTTTTACAGCCCATGACCGTTTCGTCCTCTTTGAAGCTCATCAGGTGGACGCAGCCCCCCGGGTTTCCCTCAGGTCTGTTCGAACACCTGAATAATGCCGAACCCAAGAAGTTCGAAGTAACGGAGGGTCGTCTGAATTCGATGCAGCATAGCATCTGACTTCAGAATTGGCACTGAGCCGTTCGCCAGTTTGGCTATTTCGTCATCAGTGGGATTCAAACTAGCGTATCACTGGCAAACAACTCGGTCCATCTAGTATATATTCGACGGTTTTGGCGAATATTTGTATCTAAGTGTAGTCTATGAATTCAAGTAAGATAGTTCATCTAGCTTTCGGGAAGAAGACGCAAGCTGGTGGGTATTGTAGGATAAAAATGAAATGAAACCGGCGTTGTGCTTATCACTGTTCCAACCACCAAAAAACTAGTTGCAATATTGATCTACCTAATGTGGGCTGTCTTTTAGGTATAGCTTTGGACAGAAAATGAGTTCCCTCAATACGCAGACGTGACCAAACAACATCATCAATGTTACGAGTAATTTAATCTTGAAAGCAATCATCATCATCATCATCAAAGACAGCAACATGAGTGTTGCCACGGATGCTTCACTGCCGTTGCAGCAATATTCAGGCTCTGTTCCATCCCTCCTGCTGCCTGAGTAAGGAAGCCTCATTTACACTACTTTGTGTCACCGTAAGCAATGGGAAACAACTCAGTTACTTCATTCGTTTGGTCTATTGATAACGACAGCTGTCACTCGACGTGATGTTTCTAATGACATCAGTGGTTCACCGGCCTACAGTTCTACAGTCCTTATTGAACATACACGGATCAGTTATTGTTCTCGGAGTATTGGCTCGCCTGCGGTCCTGTGATAAGCGAACCTCTCACTCCAAAAATCTTTTTCAGAGGGGTCATATCTAGTATACTGGCTTCGACGACCTACTTGCATGAATCAAACGTGAGCACGATGCACTATATCTATACCATCTTTGCTCCTTTGAGAATTCTAGACTCATTCTCCAACAGTGTTCTTTTAATATGGTATCAACTTTTCACAAGTTGCAAAGTGACATGAGGGAGCATCTTTACTACCCTCACAGTTTCTGTGATACCACGGCTTGTCAGCCTGATCACCGTTTTTGATAGAACTGTTTGTGCAGACATTCATTCACGCGTTGGGTTTCTGCTGAAATTTGCTGTCTGACACTATGGCAACTGTAAGCTAACCCAGCAGTTCTACACGCCTAACTTGATGGCGCGTTCTTGCGGTCGAGGTCAGTCACGATGTTGGGTTTCTGCTGAATCGACAAACTGATGCGTTCGTGACAGATTCATGTAACCTTATTCCCATAGTTCTTGTGTCCCAGAGATGGGAAAAAACGTGCTATGGCTCGGGGGTCAGTGCGTTCAGAGGAACCGAGCTAGTGAGTTGATTCAGGTGACAAATTCTTTCAAGGATAATCGATTTAGCGTGTGTTTGTTTGGTATGAGATGTAACAGGCGCTTACCAAGCGCAGAAGCTCATGTTTTTAGAAAGTTTTTCTCCACTGGTATTTCTGTTATCGTCTGTTTCGTCCACCCCGAGAAGCCCACCGTCCAAATGTTCTACTACCTTCCTGTTTCCAGCATTATCAGGAAACACGGCCCCCATCAATCCGGATTGGCGTGATGCAACCCACGTATCCGAACCCTCAGATACTTCTTAGTAAGTGGACTTGTTTTCTCTGGATTCGTAAGAAAATCGTTCACTCTCACCGACGCAAGTTTTCGCGGTTGTGATCATAGTCGAGCAGGTCATATCGCAAATATCGGTTGATATCGAATGTCAAAATGACTATTCGTTTGGACTAGAAGGAAGTGCGAAAGGTGCTTTCCGCATTGAAATCACACGGGGAACCCTGATCAACGGGAAGGCTGTCAAACAGCTTCAGTGTGGCATTAGAGACTTTTTAACTTCGTTAAATTAGAATTTGTGTGTATCACGTGATCTTCCAATTGTTGTTCAGCATTGATTATCATCCCAAGTGATATCAAATCACCATTTTGGTTTCATCCGTGTGCGTGTTCCCCCCATGCTGTAGTTATGTTAGATCATTGTGCACTCTGCCAAGATCAGCTGTTGAAACAGGATACCAGCTTTAGTGAGCTACATTCAATTGCAAACCGATTTGGTTTTGATGGGAGACTCACCTGGAACCCAGTTGAATCTCTCGTTTATGATGTTTTTAAGCAACTGAACGTGATGCACCAAGCCGCGTCGTGTTTCAGTTGGTACGCTATTCGAGATATCGCGTAATGTCGAGACGTGATACGCTATTCAAGTAGTTTTCAGCAACCTTCTGAATAGTATATTACGCCTACATAAGATAACAGCCTCTTAAGCATCTTTGTGACGACGAATCTACATGAACGTATTCATCGGTTTCCTCATTCTGACTGTTACCTGATAGACTCAAATTCTGTTGCTCTTTGTTGGTTTGAATTTGTCCTTGGGGCCATAAACTAACCAGTTGGTTTCACGCAGCACTATACAGAAACCAACGGATCGTCATGTGAGCTAATGAGCGTGGTTTTTATCACGCTACGGACAGGCTGGAAGATATTCGTGAAAATTAACGGAGCTCACAAGCTTCCTTCAGTCATCACTGAGGAGCACTGTGAAACATCGATTTGTACTTGAAGTTTCACTGGAATCGTTCTGGAAACCACGCTCCGTTCTAGGTCACCGGGACTCCTCTGGCTGGATTCGGTTGCCAGTTCAACTCACTCCTGATTCTTGTGAACAGATTTGGGTCAGCTTAGGTTTTACCCCGACACACATTGTCTCACCCTTTTATTTCACCGATGGCCTCAATTTTGAATGACCACTGTCGTTTCTAACGGAACGTCTATTTCGGTGCCAAACTTCTGAGGAATCTGACTTTTCACTTCTTCCACAGTACCCAGCCAACCCCTGGTGACCAGGCCGTTCATCCGAACCAGGTACGATTCGATCATGTTTTGATGTTTATTTTCTGATTTAAAATCTCACCGTCTCTTTGGTCCGCGCATATTCAAACAACCTCGCCCCATTGCTCGTTAGATCCTGCTTTCCGAAGCTTACTTGGCTCGTCCCGTGTATCCACGGGAGAAACAAATTTCATGTTGGAACAGCCGCTCATTAACCGTTTTAGTGACACCTTCGGGACAATCCCACTGCATGTCACTCTCCTACTTGGGTTGCCTGCAGGACTTGCGGGAATAAGGTGGTAACAGCCTGACAAATCACACCCCCCCTATGTGTACTCTGAGCGTGGGTGCGTGCCATATGTGTCTGTTCATTGAACCCACAGTGTTCCAGTGGCTGAGGGTATATATATATATATATATATATATATATATGTATAGTAGGATATCGTTCGGCTGCAACACTCTTCCGGTGCCTAGCTGCCATGCCACCCGAAGGAAGCAGGAGGGCTGGGATACTACCAGGTTACCCAAGCCTAGACAGGGGAAGTCGAGAGGC
>NW_008751786.1:1116524-1116965 GCF_000715545.1 Opisthorchis viverrini
GGACCGACCTTTCGGTCAGTAGATTCGCGCTCTAACCACTTAGGCCATCTCGCCCCCACCAGTGGTTGAGCCTAATGGTCAGGTGTCTTACAAACATAGGATACAGTGTTGTGGACTGTGCTTGGTTCAATTTTTCTCGGGAACAATTTCTATTCCTGTTTCCATTCGGATTGTGTAAAAGACCAGACCATGTTGGCAACGCCGGTTCTCGTCTGATCATCGAAGTTAAGCAACGTTGGACCCGGTTAGTACTTGCATAGGTGGGAATACCCGGCTGAGAATACCGGGTTAAAAAAGGATGAGGTAGCTCAGTTCTTAAAGCGCATATTCACTGACCTGATGGTCCGTGGTTCGAAGCTGGCCTCTGCCTCCCCTGTCTAAACTTGGGCAACCTGGCTTTATCCCAGGCAGCTAGGCACCGAAAGGGTGTTATAGCTGAAC
>NW_008751786.1:1116993-1138953 GCF_000715545.1 Opisthorchis viverrini
GTTTTATTATCAAAACCGTCAAATTAATCGTGAGCTCAAGTACTAAGAACTCCTCGTCTCAAGGTCATTCGTCCCAACCTAACCCCGGCATCTTGGTCGTTCTGGTCTAGGTATACTTACGAGCGGAACATAGTTCAGCTCTCAGGTATAACACCTATGCGCCTGAAGGGGATAACGCCTAAGTGGTTTAGCGAAAAACACTCATTTGGATATTAATTTGGTTTTGACGGGAGACTCACCCGAATCTCTCGTTTATGATGTTTTTAAGCTAAATAGTTTGTTGGTGATGTGGGAGAAAATTTGAGGTTTTCAATGGAGATTTTTTCCCTCTTAATTAAGCAACGTTCTTTTGAAAAAGCTGGAATCACTATACAGGTGTTTCACTCTCATTCTGAGTACTCATTCGACTTATTCTGTCGCTTTTATCTGATACGTTTATCCAGTTTTTCTTGAAAAAATTGTGTGTATGCCTTGTTTGGTGTGTCTCTGCTGCGTAGCGGTCCGGTTCTCCTCTCGTAGCCTAAATTGACAACCTAGCTTCTGCTTGTTTCCATTCCAATCCGTTGTTATCACGTGCTTTTGATTTAATGAAACTCACTTAAGACAGGTATGGGTGTTGACTCGTCGGCCTCTCACGATGCTGTTAATGTTTGCAGTCATGGTGTTGTCTTTTATCTGTCACTTTCCTGAATATTCAACATCCTGGTGGACCGCCGTCACACGCACTTTACGTATTGATCTGCTTACACATCTCCTTTTGCATGTTTTGGCGTTTCCCACGACCGGTGTCACATGACCTCAGTGTTATTGTTTCACTTTAATTCCCTAACTAGCTTGCTATTGAACCGATTACGAATCAGATGGAGTTAACCACGTTTTTCAAGAAGTCTTTGTTGTATTTGTCCAGGTCCTCACGAAGATTGATTCTTCAACCCGTCCAGCCTCTCCTGCCCAACCGCTCCTTCATCGACCTTCTATGGACGATGAGTTAGACAATTCCGCCCGGTTCGATACCCCCGTGACAGAGAGTGAAGTGATAGCCCTTCGGAAGGAACGTGATGAGTTGGTAAAGACCATAGATGAAATGCAGTAAGTCCCTGGTGAATCATCATGATCATCGACAGCATGACATCAGTGTTCAACACTGATGCTTCGTTGCCGTATAACCATAATTTATTCGAAAGCCTTGAAGAAGAGAATAAGGGTGGTATAAATGATGGGTAAGGGACCTATTGCTAACATTACAACTACAATGCTACCACAATCATTCCGAGATGCTTACACCTTCGGACACTCATTCAGGCAATCTGAATAGAAACTGACAACAAGGACGCCATTGACGCAGTGTCTTCAACCAGGTGCGACGGATATCTCGTGCTTTCCATCCTGAAAGACGAGTAGCAGTACCCAAACGTTTCGTTGTCTTCTTCGTACCCCTCTGCCAGGTTGGCCGTCTCTCTGCTTATGCCAGTCTGAATAGGGCACGTGAGACAGCACTCTCTCTGGCAAACGATCGTTTGGCATGCGCAATACATGACCTAACCAACGCAGCTTGTGGTGCGGGGCGGTCCAATGAAAGTCCCCGTTGCACAACCGAAGACGCGCTTCCTAATTGCCTGGTTACGAATTCTCGGACACCAACCCAAGCGAACTATGGTCCTGGGACAACGATTGTCGAACACCTGAAGATATCTCAGTTCTGCTGATCGAACACGCCATGCCTCACTAACCAGAAAGCAAAGTAGCCCGGGCTGTAGCCTGATACACGCATGCTTTGGAATTCAGGGATATACCGCTTTGATGCCACAGATGTCTCAAATTAGCGAACGTGACTGGATCATTGCAGATGCGTGCACTGATCTCATTTGTCACACTATAATCGGATATAACATAACTTCCAGGGTGAGTAAAAAGCTCCACATTTTCGAGTGCCTCTCCCTGGGTTGTAAGTGGCATGCTGTGACTACATATCCAGGAGCATGACCTTACCCTTTGTGGGTGCAAGGTGCATACCAAAGGACGGGATGACTTTGGTTATTTCATCCAAAAACACCTGCGCCCTCTTCTCCTCTACGAAGGTGAGAACGATGTCGTTGCGTACTCCAGATCGATAAGGTTTTCGTCACAGGCTATCTGAACCCCGGGGTTTTGGAGACCCTGCGGCGTTCGTCTCATTATTTCATCGATCACAAAGTTAAATGGGAATGGAGAGAGTGGGCATCCATGACGCATACCAATTTGTGTACGGAAGCTTCTGGAGAGCTTTCCTTATACTGTCATACTTCCGGAAGTCTAAGAATGCAAAGAACTTACTTTACAGACTTCCGGGGCATTCCTTGATTGACAAATGTGCCCAGCAGAACGGACCGGTCAACTGAGTCGAATGTGCGTTGTTCTAGCACTTAGCGGAGTGTGAAAATTTGGTCATCACAACCCATACAATGCCGGAACCCCGCTTTATGCCCTCGAGTGAGTGTTTCACGAGTCATCATAAGGCGGTAAAACACAAGTGACACAAGCAGTCTGGTTAAGACCGGGATTGAGCTGATACCACGAGCCCCTTTGTAAAAGACGGGCACTATCAACAACTCTCCTCAGTCGTCTGGGACGGTCTCTTTTATCCAAATGCTGACAAATAGAGGACTTCAGCCCCATATTTGAACAGTGCGTGTAGGAGGTCATCCGGACCAGACGCTCGGTGGTGCTTGAGAGAACATATATAGTTGCAAATCTCCGAGACCGTAGGGGGTTCCACGTTCACTGACTCAAAAACCTGACCGCAAGACAGAGGTGTTTGATGGGAAATGCAAATACATTACCGTTTTTACGGAACAAGTCGCCACACATATTCCGACCCCCAACTTGGACGACCAGCAGACTAACTATTGACGAACTGAGTATGAGAGACTGGGACTGTATCTCGGAGACCATCCAGTATAGCTCAATCGGTCGCCGAGGTACACAAACCGTTACCTACGTTAAGGTCCAGTCTCTTTGTGACGGTTGGCGATTTGTTTCTTACGCTCACATTTGTTCGAATGGTCACTGAATCAATCGTCTAGTGGTTTCGGTTGTACCGTGCACTGGACCTAACGTTCGTTGCTTTCACGCTCCTGGTCGGTTTAATGACATGGTTCCAATGCCATTCGGATCCAAACACGAAGTAGTATATTTCCATTCATTTTAGCAGTAGTGGTGTCATGATGCTTACTGTTGACGCTACGTTTTAGCGCCGGTTCACCAGAAGCTAGAGATTAAGCATCTCATCTCGCGTATTCCCTTCCAGACGATGCATTGCTGAGTACGACCGAAGCCTTCAACACATGATTGCCGAGAAATCTCAAGGACAAGCACAAGTCAATGTTTCTGTTGCTGACCTAATCAGCGAACGGGACCAAGCGGTTGAAGAAGTGGCCACCATTGAGAAAGCATTTGGTGACCTGCATCGACGGTTTGAGAAGTCCAAGCAAGTCATCGAGGGATTTAAGCAGGTTAGTTTGGTCGTATACCGGTTTTTGTGTGAAGCAGTTACTCTGTCCTCTCTATAGGGCTTGATGGAATCACATATCATGGGGACGTAGTTTCTCTGAAATATCGACTTTTGGTCATCATCATTGGGATGGGTGATACCACCCATTCCCGGTAAAGGAAAAAACGAAAATCGTTGGGCGTATTTCTGTCGGACTAAAGTCGTACCTATTATATGGTAATCGTTCGACTGTAACACCCTTTCGGTGCCTAGCTGCCGTGCCACCCGAAGGAAGCGCGAGGGCTGAGATACTGCCAGGTTGCCCAAGCCTAGACAGGAGAAGTCGAGGTTCAGAGGTCGAGTTCGAACCACGGAACTTCCGGTCAGTAAATTCGCGCTCTAACCACTGAGGCATCTCGGCCACATATTATATGGCTACGTTACTTCATCCACGGATAGTAAACGATGGGATTGCGCCCCTCCCTGTGCTGTGTGTGGATCTGATACACAGATATTTGCAAGCTAACGATACCTAGGCTGACTAACTTAGGTATGGGTCCATCAAATCTCCTCGTTTAGCTGGCAAGTTTCGTGAAAAAGATGTTAATGAGCTTCAACATGGCATTGCACCCTCCAAGTCATCCAGAAAGAAGCCTTCAATCAGTATGATTAATCTTGTCGAAATATGAAGCCGAGGCACACGTCCCGGAATGGTTAACGATCACCTTTCGCTCTTACCAGATAGATAATTCACCGATTAGGAGGAGGCGCACCTTCTGCCACCTGTATAAGTTATGCCTCTGTGATGCGTCAAGGTCAAATGGTGGTTTCCTTCGAACCTTTTTGGCCGTTGTTGGTGCACTTAATTTACGTTGGTGTTTTTAATTGTAATAAACAGTTTGAGACAATTCTTTGCTCAGCTGACTGTTGATGATCTGTCAACCCTCTCCCTACTTCCTTACAAGTCTAGTCATTTGTTTGACGTTCCGTCTCACTGTACGGGTGAAGGGTTAACTCTTTCAAAACAGACAGTAGGTGTATAATTTCGGCGAATCAAACCTTCGACCACTGTAAAATCCTGTCCGGTTAATATCTGATGGTGATGTTTACTACTCAATTGGTGCACAAACTCTGTCACACGTGGTACAAGGGTTCCCTGTCGAAACATTTCGCCTTCCCTTGTCAGTTTGCCTGCCACAATATAATGTGTGTTCTCTTTTTCCAAGGTTGATCTTATTCCCACTACGAGCTGTTCCGACGTTCCGTTTTGTTTGATAAGTTCCCATAAGCTTCCTGAAAGAAACAGTAAGACGCTTCCAGTCATGATGTCTAGTAGCAGCTGTCCTGTCCACGTCGATTGTTTAAGTTAGCGAGCTGTCCTCCTTTCTGCAGAGTTCCTACTCTGGTCGAAGGTTCACAAGCCCTCGCTTGTTCTACGTTTTGGATATGTACCCGTTTCCTGAACGTGTTCTGTTCTGTTCTGTTCTGTCCTGCGATGAAAGCACGGGTTGGGACAGGGTTGCGTTCTACGTTCATCTTTTTATAACTCTAGTGAATTTCTGAAATGCTACACTCGCTTTCGCTTTGAGGTTCACCGTATCTAACCTTACAGTGCATGTGGTTCGGCAACAAAGGGTGAGATGGCTACGTAGGAAAGTGTCTCATATCTTTGGGACGTTTGTGATTTGTCTTGTTCCTAATGTCCTTTTTCTGTTCGCCATCGTACGCTCCATTTCAAGGCTGAAGGACTGAGGAGTGTATTCGACCTCCATGCACTGGTTACGGACGAGATGGTCCAAGTGGTTATAGCGCGAATTTACTGACCGGAAGGTCTGTGGTTCGAACCCGACCTTTGCCTCTCGACTTCCCCTGTGTAGGCTTGGGTAACCCGGCAGTATCCCAGCCCTCGTGAAACTTTCGGGTGGCATAGCAGCTAGGCACGGAAAGGATGCTACAGCGGAACAATTTTATCAATTGGTTATGAGCCTCTGGTCCGTGGATTTGCAGTCTAGGCGCTACCGATTCCCGATCACAATGATTACCGGTACGCCTAAAGTACTATGCAGTTATGACGCGTACTGATCATTGTCTTTGATGATGATGATGATGACTGATCAGAGCTTTCGGGTTTAGGTTTGTGGAATTAAAACGCCTTTCCATCTGAATAGTACAGTAAGCAGCCGAAGGCTGTGCGTGGTTAATACTCACTCGTATATCCACATTCGCACCACTGGAAACGGTGACTAGAAGCAGTGCTCCTTAACTGGGGTGGTTTACTCGCATAGAGGCAGTTTTCAGGTTTCTGTACCAATTTACGAGTTTTTTTACCTCAAGGACAGCGATTCCATCCTAAGTTGACTGACCAATAAGTTTCCCTCTCATCTGTCATCTTCCCCGTACAGGCAGTGTTGTTTTCTCTTCTTTTGCGTTTTAAGTATACTCATTACTGTACTCAACTGCATTTTCAGTGGTTAACGAACGTTTATCGTGACTTGAGGAGCTGGCCATTGCACAAGAGACGTCAACCTTATTGGCAAAAGTACGGATACTGTCCTTAAATGGGTACACAGTTTGCGCAACGTGTGATGCCTGTGTCTTGGAAATCCTCTAGTTCTTGACATTCTAGGGATAGGTAGTTGTTTGGTGGAGATTTGAGCGCACGCTGGCTACTGTAGTGGTTTCCCTTAGTTGATCGATTTTCCCGAGCTCAATTTCTTATATTCTTTACATCTGTACTCTGAGCTCGTGGTAGCTCAGTGGTTAAGGCCTAAACTTGCAGACCACAATGTCCGTGGTTCGAACCCAACTCCGGCGTCTCGACTGCTCCGGTTTGGACTTGGACCTGGCAGTGCCTCATCTCTCCTACTTCCCTCGGGTGGCATAGCAGTTAGGCACTGAGAGGGTGTTACAGCTAAACGAGTGTACCATGAACGGTCTTTGTTAGCAGAATGTCCCCGGTTATCGACTTGGCTATCTGCTACCGTGAAAACCCTTCACCACGAAGCAACTGCCTACCTGCCCTTATCTGTTTCACACCTAGGTCCCGTGTGTGTGTGTGTGTGGTATTTAGTCGTTTGAATTTTCATTCCGATAATTCGAGTTCCGATACCGTTTTGCTGAACTTTGGGATGGTTTCTTCAGGCTAATTCCCGTATTGTACTGTTGTACTCGAAAGCTCACATGAACTTTTCTACCGGGAAACTGTTCCCTTCTTCTTTCTCGCCCCATTCAAGAATGAAGAAGCCCTCAAACGGAGCATAGAAGAGTACAAAAACCTGTTACAGCGACAGGAAACCAAATACTTGGCACTCAAGAAGCATGCTGAGGAGAAGTTACTCAAGTGAGTGATAGTGGAACCGGTTAAAGGCCCGACTGCCGTTTTGTTGGGCCTTAAAGCTATAAATTGAAAAGTTCGCTGATTAATCCGCACATGAACAGAATGGAATGGGGTTGTAAAATTCCCACTGAAGGTTCGGCTTTCTTGAGTTGATCCTTTCGAGCAACTCTCAGAGGATGTCCGGCGCTAAAGACTATTTGATTGCCGTTGGTACGAGGAACTTTAGACCCACTCTGGACAGAATATACTCAACAGTTTTAGACTCGAGACCGTGGTTCATTTAGCTTAACGAGGCTTTGAACAGTTTGGAAATTCAGTTTCGTTTAGTGTCCCTTACAGGATTGACAGTTGATTTTTGAAACATTCTGTTCTCTTTATTTTTCTTAGACTGCTAGCTTTGCGTAAAATTGCTCTTCCCGGGCTCTTTGCAGCAAAGATGGTCCCGTCAAACGGGAACTCCCATAGGAATTCTGAAAGTGAGGGATGACTGGCGCTATATCCTGTCGATGTGTGTAATATTCACACCACTGATCAGTCACTTCTGGTCGAATGGTTTAGTTTGCAGCCACTAGCTGGGAGGTTGCTAGTTCGAATCCTCCTGGAGATTCGTCTTGTGCGCACTGTTGGTAATCCATCATTAGGCTAAAACGACTGTGAAGTGCACCTTGGATTTTCAGCATAGATTGACTCCACTTACAATACGAAATCACCACTGAACTATCCTCTAGGGACCTGGTTAGAGGACGCTTGCTGTGTACTTCTCCTGGGAGTATACTGAGATGTGACACGGTCAAGGCGCTGCCTGTTTCGTAGACTTCATTCGTGCCTGTTGACTACCGTCTTATCATATTGTTCTGTCTGCGTTGGCCACACATTTCACACTCCGTGAGAACAGAGGACAGAGGTTTCACTGTTTTCAAACCACTAACATGTGTTTTGAAGACTGGTTGTCTTCTTCAGAATTGCGGTTCACTATCACGGCTCATTCTGTCGTCGCTCCAGTTTTCTGATTCACATTGCTCTGACCGCTGTTCTGCTCCGACCATCGATTTCTTCGGAGCATTGGCCGAGTCTTGTGGGAACACCGGGTCAGCAATGCTGAACTTCGTCGAATGGTATTCGGAAGAACTAACTCACTCATGATAGATGAGCTGATCACACTGCATAAGTTGCACTGACTTGATCACGTGTTGCGCATGCCAGTTGACCGACTTCCTCAAAGGGCTCTTTTTGCACAACCACGTGAAGGGTGCAAACGAACCAGGGGAGGTCAAACAATGACTTGGCAGCGAAGTGTGGAAGCTATTACCAGCAAACTCAGCTGCGCTGGCCATTGCTGGTCTTCCTGGTTGGGAACCCCGAGACAGGTCACATCACTGGTTAGATACATTGTCAAACATGGCCCAGTCGCGCCCTCAATGGCGCTCGTGCATCCAAGTTGTTGCTTTCAGTGCAAAGTTCCCTTCCCAATCGCCCCAATTAACAGTCCTGTATTTACGCACGAATTTATCAGATCCCGCCTCCAATGCGCAGCTACCTACCCCACCTCCCCAAATCACTTGTGAACGAAACTGTGGCAGCCACAATCACTGTACGACAAGTACGCGGTTCTTACAGCTGATGATGATCTACGAGTTCTCCTCTGAGGGACCACAGCCTGAACAGTATGTTACACATGGGGCTGCTTTATGTGATGGTGCATAGGAGTTTTGTATCCATATAACTAGGGAATACTGACTCGTACACTTGAGTCATTCACTCTGTTGCACATGCGTTCGGGGGTAGGTAGGTACAAGCACAATATGAGTTGGTCCACTGAAATGTGGTACACATAATTATTTACTGGCACCCCTAACATTTCTTCACTCGACCATATTGGTGTAATCCTAACGAACACTTCCTCACCATTTCCATATCACGCAGAGTCACACAAGATACTGAGGCGGCTAAACAGGAGGCCGAGTCGAATGCGACGCGTTTGCAAGCCTCTCTTCGAATGATGGAAGTCCAAGTTAAGGGATTAGAGGCCCAACTGGAGCAAAAGGTCAGTTGTCCGGCTTTCATTGGCTATCATATATGAATGCTTTCTTACTCGTTGTCTTCACCGTTGTACATATATCCACTGAACCACCGTCGTTCAAACGTCAGTTGACGGCTGCTAGTGTTCAATATGGTCTGAATCAGTAACGCAGCTTGCACACCCACCTTACTGGACTAACTGTAATGCAGGTCTGGCTCTTCCCAACCTGTTTTGCATTGTTCATCTCGTTGCCTAGTAACCCGTGCGCTCTGTGGCAGAACAACGTGATCGAGATGATTTTGTCAGCAACTTAATTGACGGCCTTCCCCACATGCACCCTAACGCAACAGACAGTCGGTTGGAACAAGCAAAACAATCGGCGTTGATGCCATGCAACGCACTACCGTCAGCAGCACTGGGATACTTTTCACTGCAACCCATAGGAAGCACGAGAGCTGGGATACTGTCAGGTTGCCCGAGCCTAGGCAGGGGAAGTCGAGAGGCAGAGGTCGGGTTCGAACTCACAGTTACTCAACGCGCAATAGACGTTTCACTAAACCTTTTCAGAGCATATGGTACAGTTCGAACTTAATGTAGCAACGTTTGAGTCCCGGATGTTTATGACAATTGTGACTCGCTTCTAAAGCAGTGTTGATTTGCATCCTTTCTGTCTGGACAAAAAGGATTTTTTCAAGTAAACCAGGTGCTCAAATCTGATGTATCGGCTGACGGTACACTAAGCGTGCCAGCTAGGTTCACTTCGCATTTATATTTGAAGCACAGTAGCCCTTGGGATTTCCAAATCTTCAGCTTTGTTGGCTGTTTTCGCTGTACAGTTTTTTGGTGAGTACTAATAATGTGGTTGCATCTTACTTCCAGACGACTGGGGCTTCATGATCCTCGATGGACACGCTTTCCCACCTTACTGATTCCCCAGAAGATGCAGAACCTCTTCAATTTAGATTCTATTCTCGACATCTGGACAGTGTTTGGGAATTAGGAATTCCAAGAAAGTCTCTCCATTCTCTGGTTCTCAATGTGGACACCGACTAGGGATGTAACAATAGACCAGTAGCTGGATTAGGAGAGTCTTGGTTAAATAAGGTATCTCTGAAGGAAATTGTCATATCAGGCGCATTTATTTGTTCAAGAAACTTTACCCCTTTGTTTATGCGCTGATGATCGATAATGTTGGGCGGGATTCGTCGGTAATTGTTCCTTGAAAATGCTACCCAGTGTTGATAGGTTTGTCTTCTTTGAAACGGTCCGGCCTTCAAGATCTTTGCGCGAAGCTTTATTAAGCAGTTGGCACCGTCTTTGAGGGTTACGACTGCGTTAGGAAGTGGAGGTGCTCATTATGGAATTTGAACGTCATTAACTAGAAGGAGACTGCTCACAAGGTTGCTGAAAACTCTTCGACAGCCCACGACCCGTTTCGCCCTTCTTGGGGCCCATCAGGTAGGCGCAGTCCCCGAGTTCCCGTCAACCCTATGTTCTACTTGAACTAGGTTCACATATCATAAACAGGACTCCAGATTGACCTCACCCCTGCAGTATATCATTTGGTTACAAGGACCATGTTCGTTACGTAAATCGCCTACTTGTTTCATTTGATATCAACCACGTTTGCTTTTCAACATCTTATCCGACTCTTTCTGATGCGCCTTCTTTTAGAAACGCGAAAACGCAGAGCTCACCAAAATTTGCGAGGAACTTCTCAGCAAGTATAGCACCGGGGCACCTTGAACAAGTTGCTTTCCAGTCTTTCTAACCCCACTCCCAATAAACTGGAGCTTGTTGGCTTTCAGAGCACTATTCGGCCCATCTCATCTCCTCTTTCACACATCCAGACACATTCGAGCGATTCTTCTATCATCCTCATTAAGTCGTCCGGCTAACTCGTTGCTCTTCTGTTCCCCTCCTCGCATAAATATGCACCCGTGCCGTGCTTATCGTGCCTGTACAGACTATATTGTGCCTCATGGTTTGCGCGTGTGTGTTAACTTATCCCCTTCTATGATTTTATTTTGTTTCCGTTATTGCACCATCTCTCCCACCGGTTCAACATTGATCTGAGTCCCGTTTGCATGCTGAACAAAGAAGTCCCTGCTAGCTACCGCGCAACTGGAATATCATTCTTCATAACTGTATTCGTGCCGTAAATCTCTACTCTGTTTGAGGCGGATTCCGACCAGTGAAAAAAAGATATTACATACATTTTTGTCTATATTCTCGCTTGTTTTCTCTGTGTGACTACATGCACAAAGCAGTTGCGGTCACAAACTTCTGTGTGAACTCGGTAACACTCGGACGAATTCGTCAGTCTCTTGAGGGGAAACACCACCAGAACTGGACGGAACAAGGCATTTCTCGTGGTACGAAATTATTGTGACCTTTCGCTATCTTGGGGTGGCTTATAATATTTTGGACAAATCGAACACCCTATCAAGTGTATCGAAACTTGGACTTGGGAATGCAGTGCACATTAATTTTCTTCGCGTTCTTCTCACCCTTGGGGCAACCTTCTGGCGGAGCTCACCTTGAGGTCGATTCTGCAAAGGCTGAGGGCACCTCGAAGTGATTTGACCTTGCCGTTATTTCGAGTTACCTGGCACTTTTTCCCCGAAGTGATGCCACAGCGAATGACCTATCCAATCCATACTACTGAAAGGTAGCTCTTCATTAAAGTGTCTCTAGACACCTCTGGAAAATTCTGTGGGTCCATATAAAACTGATCCGAGTGGGAGGACGGCCAGGGTGATGTGACAGTGAATTCCACAACCACTAAATATACTACTACCAGCAATAACCAACTACTACTATTATGCAGATTTCTAGAACGTAGTTCGACCCCATCGACACAAGTAAAAACTCATTATACTAAACAAATAAGTTGAGGACAGTACAAACGGTGCTTGTATTAAACCAGACCAACTTGTAAAACCGCACGCAGAGACATCAGCCCATAGATTTTCGTGTCGTGTGTTGTTTGCCGTCAATTTGCTTGGAAACGTGTTTCAATCGGTCTGTAATACGTTTCGCCGTCTCCTCATCACTACTGCACTCGTCGGAGGGGATTCGAGTTGACTCAGAAGCCAAGGGTGTTGCCGAGGATGTTATTACGACGGGAACGAGGCGTTCTCTTTGGGAACTCAGGTCGAAAATCGCCCGAACTTGGTGTCGATGAGTTTCTGTTGTGTCTCTCCGTTGACTTCTAGATCTTCGTTGGATTGGTTTCGGGCTCAGGTAGTTCAATATAGACGGTGTCGTTGAATTTCCGCTGGGCACAGTGCCAGCTGCGTTTTCCTGGGTAGGCGTTTTCTGAAAAGATGGAAATGTTCAGACGGAATAAACATACAGCCGTAGCGTTCTACCATCGGAAGCTTAGTCATGATCGAAAGTTCGAGCCTGATTCTGCTAGTTTCATGCGTGGAGTCTGCGTTCCCGTCGTAAAATCTACTGTATGCCGAGCCCTTCTGTTACGTAGCAAGCTGTTTGCAATGCAGAGAGTTTAAACCTACACTTTATCGGACCTCCCGTCGGCTGAATTTCCATTTTGTTTTTTGCTGTAAGCGCAGTTTTGATGAAGGGGCTGGTGACCACCACTCAAGCGAATTTGTCTAAAAAAATGTCAAAATATCTAGTCTGACAGCGAAATGGTTGTCATCGTGATTTTCGTTTTTAGTAACTTGCTCGGTATGTGCTGGAAAAAATGAAAATTCCATCGGCTTGTGATGAATGGAAAGCTGTGGTGGAAGGGAAATAGGCTGCTTTAAAAAACATTGTCACCCTTCATATAGGATTGTAAACCGTCCCGGGTGTGCACTTTAGCGAAAGTCACAGGGGCCGTGACAATAACTTGTCACGATTCGAACAGCAGACTTTGACCAGCAGTTCGGTGGCCAACTCGAGCCTGGCCAGTTGCCGATGAGTTGGCAACCATTCACCTCGATTTCCTGTAGTCTGCGGTTCGATGTAAACCAGCGTTTTGTCTAAACACCCGGTGTGTGATATCCCAGCCTATCCTATTGGTAAGGGAATTGGTCCAGTTTTGTTTTAAAGAAACAACTTTTTAGGAAAAATTAAATCTGAATGGGATAGAGATTCGGATGTTAAATGATACGTTTTCTGATGTTAGTCTGCTCATACTACTTAACCGCGTCGGTGGTTTTTTGAAACAAAGTCTGTTTTATCGAAATTTTCCCGCTGTTTGAAAGCGAAGTTCGCTGTGGGTAGGCTACCAACATTTCTCATGATTACAGCCAGTTCGGAAATGTGAATGACTACGTGGTTGTTGCAACTATCGAATTAGCATCCCACCTGAAACCTGTCCTCTACGCCCACCTTGAAGAAACACTTCAAAGGTTACCCCGCTAGGAGGTAACCGACATGCAAAGGTTCCCATGCATTCTGGATAATGGGATTCCGTTCGTATCCTGAGAATCCGGAATTGCTCCGAATATCCGTGCTACAAATGATCACCCAGTTTCGTCAACCCGTCTGTATATTGTCCATATACCCGTGATGATGCAGGATGGAGGCTAGTTACAGACTATTGGACAGGGAAGCAAAACCCTTATATGCATCTTGTCTACAAAAACTGAACATCCATCTTCTCTCGAACGCGTCTTCCTGAACTTTCCCAGATATTCATTGACTGTTGCTCAAATCCAAGCAAATGCTACAGAGCGACTGCACAAATTTCGCAATAGATCTCCCTTTTTTACGAGACGCAGAGCAGATTTACGGGAAAACATACTACTCGCATGCCCCTAATCACTAGTATCACCGTTACACCCGGACATCTATGTCGTAAGGAGTTGTGGGTTTCTCTCATAGCTAAACTTGAATAAGTTCACCAAAACTGAGTTAGTTATTACGAAGGTGTAGTATTTAACAACGAGGTGGGGATGAGTGCGGGGTACTTAAAAAGTATTGATGACTAATTAATTAATTAAATAGCAAATCTTAGATTATCATCAGGTACGCTTCCAACAAGAAGATTTCGCTAACATCGCAGGCTGGTGCATCAGACCTGCTTATGAAAAAAGTTGAAACCGCCAACTAATTGTGTCCTCTCGGGCTGTAAATCTACCAGACAGGGGAGCAGAAATCGTCTCTGCTTCAGGTCTAAGGAGTTCATTTCATTGAGCTTGGACTGTAAGGCATCGCAGCAAAAAATACATGGAGTTGTTCAGTAACATGTCCGAATCGGATGATAGACAAACTCATTTTCACACCAAATTGGTCCTAATGGGAGACGCGTCGACTCCACCTGAATCTCTCGTTTATGCCATTGTTCAACTGAATGTGCTCCACCAGGCTGCCTTCTAGGCGAGATATTCAGCGTGATTCAGATGAGTCTCTCGTCTAAACGAAGTTCGTGTGTAAACGAGGGTGTCAAAATCTGTCCAACTGAGGTTCGGTAGAACATAAGGTTGACGGAAACAGCCTGCACCATGGAGTTGTTCAGTAACATGTCCGAATCGGATGATAGACAAACTCATTTTCACACCAAATTGGTCCTAATGGGAGACGCGTCGACTCCACCTGAATCTCTCGTTTATGCCATTGTTCAACTGAATGTGCTCCACCAGGCTGCCTTCTAGGCGAGATATTCAGCGTGATTCAGATGAGTCTCTCGTCTAAACGAAGTTCGTGTGTAAACGAGGGTGTCAAAATCTGTCCAACTGGGGTTCGGTAGAACATAAGGTTGACGGAAACGCGGAGCCTGCACCCATGTGACGAGCCCCAAGAGGAGCAGAACCGACTATCGAAGATTTTTCAACTACTTTATGACTATGTCTTGAACACTTCATCATCATCGACAGCATGACATCAATGTTCGACACCGACGCTTCACCGCTGTACAACCATGATTTATTTGAAAGCCTTATTATAAAGAAAAGAGTAAAGGTGGACGGGGGAGAGACTTAGTGCTAGTTTACCCCAATCATTCAGAGGTACCTACAACCCCAGACATTCACTCAGGCAATCTGGATGGAAACTGACGATGAGAACGCCACTAACATCGATTGGCAGCCATATCTTGTAGTGTCTCCAACCAGGCACAGTGAGGATCATGCGGTCCCCATCCTGGAAGGCGAGTAGCACCGACAGCACCCAAGCGTTTCGTGATCTCCTTCATACCCCTCTTCCATGTCAAGGGTTGGCCACCTCTCTGTTTACGCCACTCCGAATTGGGCATGGAAAACAGTACTCTCTTCGGCAAACGATGGTTCGGCATACTTAACACATGTCCCAACCAACGCAGCTTCTGGTGCTGGACATATTCTTCAATGGAAGTACCCGTTGCACGACCGAAAACGCGCTTTCTAATTGCTTCGTTACGGATTCGCCGACATCTGGAACACGTAAACTAGTTCATTGCTTTAGGAAAACTGCTTTACATTTCTCGATATTCTGTTGGGACAACTGTAACTACGCGTGTGATCTGCAAAACAGTTAAAAACTGAAAAAACTTTTAGAGTGCATGTGACGAAGGCTTTTCAGCTGCGTAACTCAGGTGTAGCTGTTCGCTTTTTGGTCGGTGCCTGTTTTTTGTATCACGTTCATTAACAAATGGAGGAATTTGGTGCTTGAAATTTGAAATGTATCTATAATCAAAAAGTGCACCTGTCTTCCTAATTAATTGAAGGACTCGAGGCTAGTTTTCATTCATTTCCTCTTATGTTACTTTACAGCAGCGAGTTAAGATATAGAAAACGAATTGCCGTGACACAAAGGGACCCGCTTTTGGGTGCTGTGCAGGACAGTTGCTTGCCAAACACAAGTCCTGACCTGGATTGATAACGATATTCGTATTCGAGCGCAATGATACATGATTGATTTGCCTAACGAAAGAAGAACCGGTTACCAAGTTAATGACAACCAGTTAAACTTGAACGCTTACACAATCAGTTGACAGAAACTCTATGCGTGAAGACTCTTTTTTAGATGTACAACTCTCATCATGCCCCACCTAGTTCCATGAGTTTCACGTGATCCCTGCTTTAGAACAAAAGCCTATTCAAGGTTACGCAGGCCGCTTCATTCAATCCGTATAACTGTTACTTCCCTTAAGAATAGTAAATTATTCAATTGGATTCGTATTTGGCTAATGGATGCAACCTGTATTTACCACTAGTGTTAAATCTAACAGCGGGAACTGCCCGGTTTTCAACATCACAGCGGGTTTGTCACGTGATTACAGGTGGGTGCGCCCAGCGAGTGGACAGGATGATGTGAACTAGGTGATGTAAAGATGTGAGATACTCTATCCTCGCGCATACACATCCACGGCATAAAGCTTGATTGTACAAACATATTATAAAAAAAATCTAGGATATCTTTAGAGATTTGTAAGGTGCGCGCTGATGGTACTCAATACTACTGACGAAACAGCGCTATCTTGCTCCACTTTGAGCATAGGTAGTCTGCATTTGCTGGGGGAAATCTGATCTAAAAAGTTAGGATAACCCCCGTTGACTACAAAATATAAGTAGGGCACTATCTTCATACTAATAATAAGTCAAAGAGAGTTTCCACTGGTTACTTATAGCCACCTTGACAAGTTTTAAATCTGATAAATCTGATTATTCATGCCAAGAAATGGCAGATGATTGGTGGTCGCTTTTGGTTAGCGACTGTAGTAGTTCATGGGTTTAGTGGAGAACGCTTTTTCTGATACAGTGTATACCCGTTCACTGAGCCCTCTCGTTGCAGCATTAGTTATAGATTAGTTCAGCTGTAAAAGCCCCATAGTGTCTGGCTGCCGCGCCACCCAGAAGAGGCATGAGGACTGAGGTACTGCTAGGCTGTTCAAGCCTAGCCAGGAGCAGTCGAGATACCGGGATCGGGTTCTAACCACAGAACTTCCTGTCGCTAAGTGTGTAGCGTAACCTCCGAGGTATCCCGAGCTCCTGGACACAGAACTCCTTTTAATTTAGCCTCAAACTGAATTGTTCGGTATTCTTCTTAGTAGATGACTACTCGGTAACACGAGTTGGTGTTGCATACGCCCCTCCTTATTTTGCATGGTCAAAACATTGGGAGATGCATGAAATAGAGACTAGAAGTGGATCAAACAAACTAAAGGAAAGCGGAAGAATACAAAACTTTCGAGAAATACACTCATTTGCAAATCAATTTGGTCTTCACGAGAAGCTCGACTGAATCTCTCGTTTATGATATTCTACAACTAAATGTGCTGCATACAGGCCGCCTCATGTTTCAGTTGGCACGATATTGGAGATATCGCAGTATATTTTCATGAAGGAAAACTTTGTTTTGAAGGTGTGATTTCAGCTTTTTTGAGGCATCAAAAATGTTATCAAACCTGTTAGGCAAATAAGTCTGATGAGGAATTTAACTCTCATCACTCAAGGAGGGTTGATACGTGCGAGGATGATTGATCGCAACTCATGCAGTACAACCACTGTATACAAAGTGATCACTGCATAAAGATTACTTCATTTTATACACTACGTGCTCTCCTCAAGGAAGACAACTCCGAATTTGTTTCACCCTTCCGATCAGCCTAAAACTGCCTTCCAAGTCAATCGCAACCTACTGTGGATCGCTATGTGCTGTTCTATCCAGAGGTTAGGAGAGGTAATCCTAACGGGGCTTCCAGCTCAAACACACGGTACCGCTTCATCTGTGGCCATTAGAAGCGAACTGAATGCACCACGCGGTCGAACCGCCATCAGAACACTCCTTAGTTGGGATTTATACGCTTTTGGGAAAGTCACGTGAAATCGTCAGTCCCTAGATGACCTTTGAGTGGTGTGCGCCTTGCAATCCGCCAGATAATTGTGCTCCGCATGTAACTTATCAGTCCATATTATGTCTCAGAAACTGAACTCTGCCGAACAAATAGGTGTGTTCTATAACAAATCTGTGAATATCTACCGAAACAAATGGCTAAATTTGATTTAGCTGGCCAACCAAAAAAAACAAAGATGATGGCAAGAGTTATCGATTCAAAGGTATTATACTGAAAGAGGGCAGACATAAGATTACAGAGTTAGCACCGAAAGTCTTAAATTTTTGAACTCAAACATAGCAGCTGAATATGAGTGCATAAACTGTTCTAGACTAGGCCATCAATTTGTTGTAGCTAAGTTTATTTCTACTGATAGTACATTTACCAAGCGTACCGACTACAGTGAACAGTGTTTTTAAGCCAATTCTTAAGACACTCATTTTAAGCCCCTTAGTTCCCCATTTTGAACGCCGAAATCCCTCTCCGGTTAGGAGCTGAGCATTCTATAATGTATGCTAATCTGGCATGCATTTTGGTGTAATACAGTAGATTTGACCTGTATAATTCGAAATTCCATCTGTGAAGAAGGAAATGGTTTACGAGGAAGAACAATGAGCGGCAGAGAAGCAAATATTTATTGGCGCAAGCGAATAACTAAATTGCGGAATTTCCGGGGTCGACTATTTCCTGACTCAATAAACAAAATAATCGATAATCGTCTAGCTGTAACACACTTTCGGTGCCTAACTGATATGCCACCCGAAGCAAGCACGAGGGCTGGGACACTGCCCGGCTGCTCAAGCCTAGACAGGAAAAGTCGAGAGGCAGAGGTCGGGTTCAAACCGCGGACCTTCCGGTCTGTAAATTCGCGTTCTAACCACTGAACCCTCTCACTCCGACCAAATAACCACTTACCGAATAGAAGTAACAGCTGTGTGGTTACTGCAACAGAATTACCTGTGTGATTGTGTGCAGCAAGGTAACCTAGTCTATTAGAACAAAGCAAATCGTTGCCTACTCAGCGGAGTGAACTTTCAGAAATTATGTTACTAACCTTAGAATGCATCTCTGACGAGATGGAGGCCCTTAAGCTTCTTCGTGGGATGAGTCCTCTTCAGAGTATTAGACAGGAACCGCCAGTGTAGTCCGCTAAAGGGGCCATTCATGAGTTGGATTTTAATTGTACAGGAAAAATGGTGCCTTGTGTTGAATGTACTATATGTAGAGGAACTTTAGATCGCTGACCTTGTTGACTGATTAGCGAACAGTCCAACATCGGTTCACAATAAAGACTCGAAAGTTCCAACCATCTGCAGCATGATATTAAGGAATGAAAATAAATCTACTCTCTCATCATCGGCTGAGATACTTTGTAGGGTTTACTTCTCCACATCGGTGACAGGTGGTGTCTCTTTCGCGAAGGATAGCCAAAGCGAGCCCTCCCCACTATACTGTTCTTGATAAGCAACAATTCGTTTGCCCGATGTATTTTGCAAGTTGATCACCCAATATTCATTTTGGCCAGATTACATGTTCACTGACATTTCAGCTTCATACAATTTGGAACAAGTTTCAAGTGCACTAGAGCTCGCATCAGAATGCATTTTTCAGGCATTTTCAAGCGTTTACTCTTTGTGTGTAGATGATACCCAGATGCGTGATGATGGAATTTATCAGACGTTGGCATACAAAAAATTGTGACGTTTGCTCTTGAAGCCAAGTATGTTTGACCCAAATCAAAGTACACTTGACTGCTAACGCCGAGAACAATAGAAGCACAAACATTTGAAGGGTGTATGAAAGCAATGCAGTGTGGAGCGGTGCATCAACAAAGTTACAACAAAGCTACTCTATAACCCCAATTGATCTCAATCCATTTTCCAGTCTCGTTAACTTAAACACCCACTTAGGTGTCCCAACACATAGCTTTGTATGAACCTGGATGGGACCGAACAAATCCGACCTAAAGACACACATTTGCCCTCGGAGATTAGCACTACAGCCTAACTGATGAGATTAAAATCCGACAAATTTGGAAGACTTTTCGAAATCAGCGATGAAGTAACCACACATTTTGAAGGTCATTATCGATCCAAATGCTCAGTGCACACCCTACACACACGTAGTACATCAAACGTTCGCAGAGCAGTACTGAACTTCATAAAGAAAGCATCAAGTCATGTGAAAGTGTTTGCGTGTGATAAAGTGGAGTTGCGTTTCTCAGTAAACTGACAAATAACTCTGGTAGGCACAACCGGAGAATCATCTACCTCATTAAACTGAAATCGCTCCATTTTTGAAACGGTATTTGTGGAGTTTCTGAATACTCTCCGACAGCGTGCAACATGCCCCAAACTTCTGGAAAGCATCATCTAGGGGTACCTGAACCATGAGTTCGATAGATATAGAGATATTCAGTGCTGGTAGGACTTCACAATGTGACTCAAGTGTCTATAATGAGGGGAGAATTCGACTGTAGACTATTTGTTCACAGAGCTTTGCAGTTTACTTGCCAGACAGCTAGTAGTTTCCTTTTTCCTTGCACACGAACTTGTGCATCATTCCCACGATGTTTGGTATTGTTCTGTTGCCAGGCAATTTTATCGATCATTGTTCATAATATTTAATAAAAATCAAGTCATTCTGACTCTGAGTTTGCCACCGCATGTATAATGGTAATGTCCAAAGTGTGTGTCTATAATGAGGGGAGAATTCGACTGTAGACTATTTGTTCACAGAGCTTTGCAGTTTACTTGCCAGACAGCTAGTAGTTTCCTTTTTCCTTGCACACGAACTTGTGCATCATTCCCACGATGTTTGGTATTGTTCTGTTGCCAGGCAATTTTATCGATCATTGTTCATAATATTTAATAAAAATCAAGTCATTCTGACTCTGAGTTTGCCACCGCATGTATAATGGTAATGTCCAAAGTGTGTGCACAGCGGGGGGGGGGGGGGTTCGAAGGCTAATTTAGAGCCACTCACACATGAATTAGAATCAAGGTCATCGAAACGTAAGTTCGCAACGTTAAGCAATACCTATTTTGGGTTAATGAACTCTGACTACCACAGGAAGTCGTTAAACTTCGCTGGAGTTCTGGTAAATCCGAATTCGATATTGTCCAATCTCCTACCTAATTCGTCTCACGTTTTAAACAAAGGAACTTAACTGCCCACATTTTTCGAACGCTAAGTTTCAACCAAAATAGTCATTCGAAACATGACCTCGAGCTCCAACTGCCTGCCATTTATTCCCTTCTGCGGGTATGTTTGTTTCGGGTGTGATGCCTAACCAGGAATACAGTACAAGCCTTAGTTCAAATGCGACCAAATGGCGCGATTCGATTTCTATCGACTTTATTCCGTTCTTTGTTGAAAGTTAATGTATGCTTCATCCGGAACGTTGTGTTTGCAACCACGTGGTGTTCTTCTTTCGTTAACCACATGCACCCGTATAATTATTGTCGGCTTGGATCACGTTGCAGAATGCGATTTTGAACATCCAGCTGATCTTGCTGAAGTAAGTAAGGCTTGGTAAAGCCATAAACCGCATAAATTCATCTTGAACCCCTGTAGCAGTCTGTGGGAACAGAAGTACTCGAACGTGGAAGAACTCGGTTAGAGCAGGGTGGAGTGGCTTGACAACAGAACGTTTGAACTGCTTGGGATAAACAACGAGAAGCAAATCAACAAGTATTATGAGGATAGGTAATAGTTTTGGAACTATATCTCCCACTGAGCTGTGCAAAGTCAATCACAGACGCTTTCCAGTAATCGAAAAAACGCGTCCTTCATACCTACTGGTCACTGTTGTTCTACCGGACTCGAACGCTGTAACCCGCCATACATAATCTCCTCTGAAGGACGGTCAACTTCCTCAGTACATTTCGCACACAGGGCTTCGCGTAGGAAACAAAACTAGTAAACAAAAGTTTGTGTTCTCTAGCTCCTTCCACGATCAGTCTATTCTCATCGTTTTTAATCCTGTACAGGAGAAACATTGCCCATAGAATAATGCTGTTTTGTTCCTTGCTGGTCATGGAAGTGGCTGAATCTGACAAATGGTTTGCTGCAGTGAATACTGCTTGGTTCTTCAGAATAGAGAGACTAAAATGGGACCGAATCGAGCAGATTTGAGTTAGCTAGGAGTGGCCGGCTTTGTCAAACAAAGAAGTTGATTTTAAATCCGGTAGCCTACTGTTTAAAATGAGCCTAATCCACCAATGGACTGAGCGTCACAAATATTTTCCCGGCCTGAAGTTTTTTAAGTCCTCTGTCCACATTTCTAATCACGCTTTCTCACACAAGAATGATATAGGCTGGTGTGTTTATCCCCCCCCCCCCGACAAAAAGCAAAACGAGAAAGG
>NW_008751786.1:1138996-1142755 GCF_000715545.1 Opisthorchis viverrini
CACAAGAATGATATAGGCTGGTGTGTTTATCCCCCCCCCCCGAACAAAACGTATACTGAGAAGTGTACATCCAATAGCATAAGGTTGACCCGCCTGTGGTATCTGTCTGTGGGCAGCCGAGGCAAAAGTATGAGGAATACGGGAATTCTATATTCCCCCCAAAAAGCCCAGACTTTGTGTCACAGACTGCAAACGTCAAGGGATAAAAATTTGAAGAATACAAAATTCCCTTGAGTATTATTTTGTACTGTCTACAAGGTGTTTGATCTAAGTGACCTGTTTAACTTGGAAAAAATTGCTGAGAAAGGCTGTTGGCTTGTCTTCAGATCCACCACGTTCCTGAAACTTGAGGGAGGAGTTTTTAGCAGTGGTGAAACAATTGGACGGAGATAAAGGTTTTCCATTCTGGAATTGTTCCTGCAGTTTAAATCAATCAATTTTAAAGTGTCGGAGGTAGTGGTATGCAAACCATTTGTAGTGCATCTTACGAATTTGGAGTGTCTGTAGCCTAGAACAAAACTTAAAAACTTTGCTAATGTGTCACGGACGAGTGATTAGCTGCGTGAATATAGACCATCAGGAATTTCACGTTGCGGATTCATGCTGTGTGACCTTTCATATATTTTGAATTTTTTTAGAGAAAGACTCATGTTACTTCGTAGGTTATGTGCTATTGTTGGCGGATTGCTCATAGTTCACAAGTGTAACGTTATGAAAGAGACATTTTGGGAACTCATGGGTGTCTTCGAATCGAACTGAGTAAAGTGTGAAGAATGACGAATCTGTGACACACGAAGTGGAGGTAAAAGGGCTGTTACATCAGGGAATGAAGTAACCGAAATGAAAGTTGATACACAGATGCGATTTCTAATACAGGGGGTGAGATGGCCCAAGCGGTTAGAGCGCGAATTTACTGACCACAAGGTCCGTGGTTCGAACCCGACCTCTGCCCCTCGACTTCCCCTGTCTAGGTTTGGGCAACCTGGCAGTATCCCAGCCTTCGTGCAACCTTCAGGTGGCATGGCAGTTAGGCACCGAAAGGTTGCAACAGCTGAACAATTTATTCATTTTACAGGGTTTTAGAAAGCGGATTCTGATATTTTCCGCGGGTGCAACAGCTGAACAATTTATTTATTTTACAGGGTTTTAGAAAGCGGATTCGGATATTTTCCGTTTTCGTCGTATTAGGCGGTCTTTCACGATCCAGAACCAGCGAACAATTATTTCGGGCTATCCCTTGTACTACCGTCATTCCATCGATATCCATTATCCCATCGGACTGATTTTATCCTACAGAACGCAAAATCAGATGGATTTGGAGGTGTCGACAGGTAAATAATAAATAATATGGTAGTGAATCAGGTGTGACATCCTTTCGACCTTTAGCTGCTTTGCCACCCGAAAGAAGTACGAGGAATAAGGTACTGCCAGGTTGTCAAAGAGGAACAGTTCGGATGGCGTGGTTAGGATAGAACCGATTCACTCTTCCTGTCACTTAATCACCGATAGCCATGTCTTATTTGACACGCCAATGTATTCGCGGTGTGGGTTCTACAAGTCACGGGAAGATGATTCAGTGAGGTTTGTATGTAAGTTCGTCATCCTCAGCGTCTGGAGACCTAGCTGGAACTTCGTCAATTGCACATAGTAATGTCTTGGATGAGGATACCAAATGCATGGTCAAACGAGTAGTTATGGAGTGCTTTTACTTCTTGAATAACATTTCAGTGAAAACCCGTTTATTTGTAAAATCATCGGTACTGGTCGAGTTATCAGAATCGATTCACGGGAAAAACTGGAGTCGACACACCTGCGTAACAAACGCCAAATAGTCCTAGGGATAAACAAGTGAATAACACAATAGCAAGACACCTAGCCAACATTAGTGTGGTACGGGCATAGATTTGAACAATGTAACAATCGATATTCTGCCACAAAAAGGATTGATTTATTGATCGCATAATTTGGATGCAGCAGTAGAAGCTCACTGCGTCGGATGATTAGAATGAACAAACTGCTAGCCAAAACTGCAATGGGTGGGTCATCATCATCATCATCATCATCATCATCATCAATGACAGCAACATCAGTGTTGGCACTGATGCTTCACTGCCGTACTTGTACGAGGGCTGGGATACTGTCAGGGCGCCCACACCTAGACAGGGCAATGGGTGGGTAACACAACATGAATAACTCTGTAGTTCTAAAAGCGACGTATACGACACACTGCAGATGACGTTATCGTCGGAGTACTAAGATATCTTGGGGTACCTGCTTATTCCCTCACAAAGTCCGGATAATGTTGAATTCTGGAAATAAGCTGTCAGCTGATTGAAGATAAATTCAATCTGAAAAAGCGTTAGGATTCAGCCTGATTTAGAATTATGCAGGGCACTGATCAAGATCGTTTCCGATATCAACTGAAACAAAACGGAAAGGTTGGGGAAGACTGGTTATCGATGCTGTTCGTTATCGGAGTTTCGTGGCTAACGGGTAGATACATTTTTGCAACTGCTTTTGAAGGTCAGGCTATGCCGAACCAGAACAATGTATCTTAGCCAACCTCACGAATGTTAGTTGCCTACCCATTGTTGATTGTGAGTTAGTTTGAAGTCCCTCCGCTTGGCACAGCTCGGTTCTTTCAGTTTCAGTTTTCTCTATTAACTAATCCGGATCCGAGTGAGAGTGCCTTGTAAAAATGTGACGGAAAGCTCCGCTAGACTTTTGCTTCATCACTCTTTGCTTCTATTAGTGTACGTCATTGTTTCTCAAACAATCATGGCAGTGCCAGTCAGCAAATGACCACGTGATATGAACGTCGTGATTGACGGTTGGGTAGCGCTATATTGTGTCTAAGAGTTACAAACTCGCACTTGTGATCAGCCGCTTGCCACTAAACTGTACACTCTCCAAACCCTAGTTTGCGAGTTTGAATCTTCGGGGTGATTCTCGGGATATGCACAGTTGATGGTTCTCAGTAAGAATGAAATAGCTATACGGTGCTTCTAAACTTTTCTGCATAAGTTTACTGGACTTCCAGGACGAAATATCGACTGCAGTTTCCAAATCTCCTCATGCCAAGGAAAGGAACATCGAATTATGGAAAGTCTGTTCAAGCAAACGTGACTTGTCTACTTCAGCTTGAAGCACAGCTGTATAACAAGGAAGCATTTAACTAAAAGCCGCAACTGACATAGATTCGCTGTTACTTACCAATGACTGAATATCACCCAGATCCGCACTGTTGCCGTTGTTCACAAGGTCACTATTCACAGTATTCACTAATCTCGCCACACGGTTTGGAAGTATTCCTTCGGGGGAAACCTGGTCGTCATTTTGAGCGATAAGATGTTTTAATAGCCGGTCTTGTCGCCGAGAAAAGCTGTGCTCGATAAGGCTTGTTCTTCTTCTTGGAGCAGAACTTGTCGGTGGAATCTTGGCAACTGGGAAATCAAATGATGTTTGATACATAACTATCGATCACAAATTACAAATATTAAATACACACGCCAGCTCTAATCAAGATGCTCATTCTAGATATGAATTACCCAGCGTACTTATTAAGAGCTCCTGTAACTTAGATTATCGATAATGAACAAACGTCGATACACGATCAACCAGTTTCTGATACAGTATCTACACGTATCACTAGTATCTATTATCCCCTACATGGACCATGATACAGCTACACCGTCCTCACTAGTCAATAAATATCAACGACCGCGTAATAATATAGGAAATTCATATTTACCTCAAATC
>NW_008751786.1:1143739-1181897 GCF_000715545.1 Opisthorchis viverrini
CAACGCACTCAATCTTCCCGGTGTGTTAAAGTCAATCTGGATAAATAATGTTAATTTCATATTGAAAACCTCATGTTATCGTTTGTATTACTCCATAACACTTCAGAAATGTTTTAAGCGGTGGCGCAGTCAAAGTGAAGTTATGCTATTGCATTGCACCTTACAGAAGTCCTATTCGTTTGTCACTGTACACGGACTTTATTTCACCTTGATTACTCTCAGGTCTGTAATATGAGTTCTTTATGGCGTCTGGTGGTTACTGTGGATATATTTATCTCAAGATATATGTTACCATTTGCTTTGTGTTTGGAGAAATCGTTTCCCTGAGTCTTGCGTTAAAGGTGTGATTTGGGACGTATGCCAGTGAAACAGAGCCCACTACTGTTCGAAACTCAAGCGCGTCCTCAATGTTACAAAATCAACATTTTCACTGGTTCTATTTTTGCTCCATCGTCCTTCGGCAATACTATGAATGCTATGAAAGCATCAATCACTGGTGCATCAATCTGATTTGTTTATCAGGGGTCCCCTAATTAAATTACCAAATTAATTATGCAGATCGATAACAGTGATATCACTTTTTCAGGGTATCACTCGAATCTGATTGGTTGTTCCATTCATGCTTCCAACAGAGAATCAGCTTTCCTGGACACGGGTGTGACGCAAAAATTCGGAGTCTGATGAACCCTTTCACACTAGTTCAACCAAGCTGTTACAGGGCTCACAGACAATGCCCAGTCGAAGGAGTTTACTTTCGAGAAGAGGTTGGTAAAAACTAAGTGGCCTGTCAGACAATTTTTTACCGTGATTTACGCGGTCGAATGGGTATGTGTAGTACTCAGCAAGTGTGCGAGCTGCCGAAGGCCAACTGCGGGACCAGTCCGATTTCTTTAGTAAACCCTAATGCAAGAAATTCCTTTTGATTGCGAATTTTTTGGCTTCTTTATTAAGAATCAATTATTCCTAAACACGCCAGCGTAGGTAAAATGTGCTGAGCTTAGCTCCAGATTCCACATGGATCGATAGAAATCCTACCAGGATTCTGTTTCGAAAAGGAAACAGTGCTTCAAAGCAACAAATTAGTTCTGTTAAACCTTCTTGACTAACGACACATTCGTGGGGAATACTCCCAGAGATAGTCATTTGCGGGCATCAGACCTGTTCGCTTCATCATAGATATTTCTAAATTTGGATCAAACTCACAGAGTCCCTCTTCCGTCTTCTTCGCTTTCTTTTGTTCAAGATCCATTTGTCGTAGTTCCTTAATAAATTCGGAAAAAGGGTAAATTGCGGTCGGCCAAAGTTACAGAGGATGTTCTCGGACAATGACAGGATCGATCAAGCTATCGCTGGCGGATTGCTCATAGTTCATAAGTGTAACGTTGTGAAAGGGACATTTAGGAAACTCGTGGGTGTCTTCGGATCGAAATGAGTAAAGTGTGGAGAATGACGGATCTGTAACACACGGAGTGAGAATAAAAGGGCTGTTACATCCAAGAACGACGTAACCGAAATGAAATTTGCTACCCAGATGCGATTTCCAATACAGGGTTTTAGAAAGCGCATCCTGATATTTTCCGTTTTCGTCGTATTAGGCGGTCTTTCACGATCCAGAACCAGCGAACAATTATTTCATTCTATCCCTTGTACTATCGTCATTCCATCGCTATCCACCATCCAACAGGACTGATTTCATCATACAGAAAGTAAAATCAGGATCGATCAAGCAAAAAAGAATTACAACAGCGTTTCAATTTTTTGGGGAGAGCCTAGTCACTGATAAACAAGTTGAGAGTTGGGAGAGTTTTACGTTTGTGATGATAATTCGTTACCAGAGAAAGCGAATTTTTACCGAAATAACACTTCAAAATCGCTTCGATGGTGGGATTCTTGTGATGAATTTTTCGACAACAAAATGAAGAAACATCATTAGGTGGTCTTTTTAGTGAACCAAATCTATTTACAGACCTTATGTGCTTATATACACACATATATGTTATTTACAGACCTTATATGCTTATATACACACATATATGTTTATATATATATGTATATATATGTAGCACAGTACACCCTCGAACTACCTGTGTAAACCTTCTTGTTTGACGACTGATAAAGGGTGGATATGACTAGATGGTAACTAGAGGACGGTTCTTTCAATCGCGTGGAAAGACACCCTTGATCGGACCACTCAAAGCAAACAGCCAGAGCGGTCATGTAGCAGTTGCTCTATATGGCTTTCCAGTGGAAAATAGTCAAGAGGATTGTGTCTATTTCATATCCATTCAACGTTGAACCTTTGTGGGTTTATGTATTTACACGACGGACTACCATGTTTGTTTATCATTCGTTTTCATTGTGAAAAATCGATTGTTTTGAACGCTGTTGTACAACACCGAAATAAACTCCATCAACATGGGTAAAACAACGCTTGTTTTTGCTCGGTACCCGGTTAACTTGGGTAAGTTCTTGTACATGACAAAAAACTGAATCCACCTTTACCCAGGCTGTGTAGGTGTCAAGATCACAGATTGTGGGCTGATGAGCCCCAAAAAGGGTGAAACCGGTCGTGGAATGTCGAAGAGTTTTCAGCAACCTTGTGGGTGGTTCCCTTTATGAAAATATACTGCGATATCTGGAATATCGTGCCAACTGAATCATGAGGCGGCCTATGTGCAGTACATTCAGTTGTAGAGTATCATAAACACGAGAGGTTCCGTTGGGTTTCTCCTGAAAACCAAATTGATTTGCAAATGAGTGTATTTCTCGAAAACAGTCCAATTTGGGTTGACGGAAACTCGGAGACTGCGCCTACCTGATGAGCCCGAACTGGAAGGGCGAAACCAGTCGTGGGTTGTCGAAGAGTTTTCAGCAACTTTGTGAGCAGTTGCCTTTATGAAAACCACGGTTCCTATTTTAAGGAATAGCTGAGATGGGTGTAAGACCAGATTTTGGTTCCGCTCAACCGTTATGACGTGAGAATGAAGTTAGTCCAGATGGTTGACCTCATACTACATGAAGAAAACTAGTCATATAGTATTTGCGAATTTTCACGATGCTCCTGTCAATACCTACACTGTTGACTTGTGATGATATAAATCAGTTGGTACAGTATTGTGAGAATGTCAAAAAAGATGGAAGAAATTCTGAAAGACGCAGAAGGTAATCAGTGATATCCCCGGGAGTAGTAGCTCCACCACATAGACTTGTACAAATATGGCTGAACGTGCTTATTGGTAACATGTTCCTAGTTAAAACTGTTGCACGCTGAGTACAATTTACGTTTGGTGGGAAAATCAAAAGTCTTTTCTAGAAGAACGGATTCATGCCCTGGCATGTTTAGTGCTCTCACCCGAACTCGGGAGTATCAAGTGACCTGTCAAGGTCTACATTGAGTAAACAACCACCCTGGTCAAATTTTCAAGCCAGCCAACTTTGACTGGTGACAGTTACGAGCCAATAAACTTGGACAACAGTAAAATCTCCCAATCAACCTCCAAAGTTGGACATCGCTTACACATAGGTTGCCGCCCAAAATCCATTGCGTTAGGAATGGATTCATGTGGGCGGTGTTTGGTTGTCTGAATTGTGACTGACAGAAAAGCTGTGCGAATCAACTACAAAAATCCGCGTAAGTGGACTCATCTATGGAAGCGAACCGGTGTTTTGTGCGCGTTCATTGGTGGGTGATCAGATGACCGTGGATCAGCTCACTGACCTTGGCAATTCGCTTGGCAGCTTTTCATCACAAATCGGGGTAACATCATCACTGTGTCCTTACCTGTTTGAGTATACATGGTTTTTAGCTATTAGACAATAACTACTTATTTGATGAGCTAGCTAATACAAAGCATTTGTGGAACTAAATTGGCCCTTTCCTATCAGGAAGGTCAGCTTCCTGAAAGCAACCACTGAATGCCCAGAATCTACTGAGACTCTCAGCTCCGCTAGATGTTGACCAGACAAACAACGCCCCCTCAATATGCAGCGCGTCACAGCCTTGTATCAAACCCAGACAGCGCGAGTCAGCGTTGATCAAGGTCAGACAACGCCCCCGCAATATGCAGCATGTCACAGCCTCGTACCAAAGCCAGACCGTGTGCATCAGCTTTGGACTAAGTTCAGACAGTGTTCTTCCAATAAATAGCTTGAGAACGTCGTATATTTCGCACTCGCACTCGCTTGTTCGGAATATAGCGGTCGTGTTCCCTTCTGTGAGTCTTTTTTCTCCGGCACTAGGCACTGGAGCGGGTTAGCAGCAGATAGGCCAGATTGACGAATCGGCAGATATAACAGTTCCAAATTGTGTTGTGTTGCGGTCTGCATTTATTGCACTGGAAAACCGGCAGATCACAATGAACTGGAAATCGGCCAATCAGAACAGGAAGAAGCCACTCAATGCAATAATCAAATGCAGGTTATACAGACCACAACACAACACAATTCGGAACGGATCAGTAGGATTCTGAGAAATTTGCTTTGGTTAGACAGTCACAAAAATGGATATTAGCTACTAGTCTTTGAAAGTTATATAAACCCAAGAACGCATGGATGAGTTCTTCACCCAACTACGCACTGGTGAGGTCACCTCAACTACGGTCGAAGCTTTTCCAAGTTAAATATCGAGCTCGGCGATCAAACCAATGAATACCTAGTCAGGCACCAGTAAACTTATCTCTTTCTATACAGCTTCGTTCCAATGTGTTCTCCGGCTTCCCGTCGTGTCCCAACCAGACCACTTTTCACAGTGAACAAAGGGAATTTTGACTAAACCGGATTTTGTAAATCCCATATTACAAAGCAGCAGACTGGGTTCACGGTGACTGGGCCATTTTAGTTGAGTGCATTAGGACTTCTCGGCGTTTTCAACTAAAGGGAATTCACACTCCTCTACTTCGCATATCAGACTAGTTCAGTTGAAAACTACTATCTGAGACAAGTGTTTCTTCTTTCACAAACCACTCCCTTGGAAAGTCTGATAATTCACTTCTGACAATCATGTGTGGTGCCAGGCGACCAAACTGAATTTGTCATGGCAGTCCAAAATCTATTGTGTTATTCCTGTGCGAATGAATTTTTATACCTTAGAGAACCAAACAAAATGGATTCAGATAGAGCTTATTAGGAGTGGGATGGGATACTATTGAGAGGTAGAATGCCTTCGCTGCAGGGTTATTTATTAGAAAATGTCAACTGAACATTTACACACTATTGGACAGGGAAGCAAAATTCTCATATGCATCTTGTTTACAAAAACTGAATATCCATCTTCTCCTTGAACGCGTCTTCCTGAACTATCCTGAATACTCATTGACTGTTACTCAAATGCAAGCAAATGCTACGGAGCGACTCCACGAATTCCGTGATGGATTTCACTTTTCAAGAGACGCAAAGCGGATTTACGAGAAACATACTACTCGCATGCCCCCATCAGTAGCATTGCCGTTAAACTAGGATCCAATACTTTGATTTGCGCGAAGTGACCGAACATAACGTTGTTTGGATCATACGGGTGGTTATGATGACAGAACAGAATGCTTATTCCTAAAGTTCTTTGCTCGGTTACACGCGTAGTTGAGTGCGCGGTCAGGATATCCCCTCGACTGGGGGTGAGATATTTGCAATCGAATTGCCCTGCTCAACGAACAAACCAACGACCAAAGTTAAAACTATTTTACGTGTTTGTTCTTCATACACTACTTGTATTGCAGTAATCCAGTAAGAATCCGGACCCTAAGTAAACCGTTTGGTTACGACAAGGATGCGTTAGAATGCCATTTTCTTTTCCAAAACCCTATGAAAAGACATCTATTCAGTCTCAAGGAATTATCGAGTACATACCTGTCCCGCAGAGTCCATTTTGGTAAAAAACGTTGAAAATGTTTGCAAACAGCTGGAGAGTCTAAAGCTTGACCTTTCTTCGGAAAAGTAATCGGCACACTGATTGGTCAGCTCTGTCAGTCGGACCGTCCGGGCCTCCAACTGGTCCATTTCAGTTTTGGCCGTCTTGAATGATAAGAGATATAGAATAGCTGTGAAGAGTTTGTTTGATTGAGGCAGAAATGAAAGGAGAAAATGGATAGCCTAAAAAACAGCAAACTGGTAATACTAGAACATTCACGTCACAGTAGATGGGAGAATCTGGTTGGTTTTTTCTAGCTACAGCCGTATAATTAACGCAACTGAACACAAACTACTATACTATCATAGTTTATTAATCATGTGTCGTAGTGCACACGTGCAGCCAGACTCTAGTTCGCTGACTGGCGAGATCAGACTGTTGATATCAATCAACTTGTCGCGACCAACTCGCCGGGCAGTTTGAAATGAACATGAAAATATACTGCGATATCTGGAATATCGTGCCAACTCAAACATGAGGCAGTCTAAGGGCGGCACACAAACGAGAGATTCAGCTGAGTCTCTCGTGAGAACCAAATTGATTTGCAACTGAGCGTGTTTCTCGAAAACAGTCCGATTTGGATTCGAGTAGAACATAGGGTTGACGGAAGCTCGGGGACTGCGCCTACCTGATGAGCCTCGAGAAGGGCCAAACCGGTCGTGGGCTGTCGAAGAGTCTTCAGCAACCTTGTAAGTAGTTTCCTTTATGAAAAAAGTCATTACTATAACCTTTAAGCTTTAAAATATTGTTTACCTCCGCTCCTTAAGCAAGAGAACATGACCTTCTACAAACTCGCATACCGCATAGAATAGAGCATCGAATCACAACTCTTCCCCATCCGTTTGCTAAATCCGCCCGTGTAATTTTTATCTTCAAATGTTTTGCTCCTCCGCACCAGCTACCCATCTTGTCGGAAAAAACGCTGTGTCCGAAACCGGTATACCACCATGTGTGTTCGTACCGAGCGCTTCAGGCACGCTCCGACTTGATCTGTCTTGATTTCCGTATGATCCCACCGCCAGTTAAAATCATAAGGCTAGTCTCCGAAGGAATGACCGTAATCCACACAACCCTACCAACATCCACTCGTCTTTGTTTGGTGTTCGGACTTCATACTGCACTTTTCCGGTCAGTGACAGTCTTATGCGATTGTTGACGCCACGAGTGTTTGTTGTATAACTGTGCTTAGTTTTGTATAAACAGTACCGTACACAACTCTTTCTTTCTTTGGGATCGTCATACCTGCGCGTGACTCTAAGTTCCGCGCCGGGAACCTCAAAACCGAGGTGGTCGATCAGGCGTCGAAACAGGCCATTTAGCACATCTCGAGATCAACTCAGCAAAGAGCTAACTTCTGCATGCATTCCTGTGTTTGTTTGTTTTACTAATGATATGTCTTCTAGCGCATCAGTGGCCTTTATCCAAACCTCGGTGACGTTTTCCTTTTTCGGCTACGACACCAAAACGTTGAGTATGAGGAGGTGGATACCCTCTAAAGTGTTTTTCATTCGCGCAGGCTATAAGCAAAATAATGAGTCTCCTGTTTCGCTATTTCTCAGTGCTGTAAAAGGTACTGCATTAGCTAGATTTTTGGCAAACACAGGGAAATAGGTTTGGGTAGGTCGTCCTTTCTGTACTACTATAAAAAGTAGATTTGTGAAAAATTCGATGCTTGTATGGAACCAGTCGAACCAGTGTACCTGGAGAGCCTATATCAAATTCCATACGTTCATCCACCAGTACATGCTATGGAACTCACTTCAATAAAAGTTAGAAGATCTTCAGGTGGATCGTCTTCCTTTTCGACCTGGTTGACCATCACTTTCAACCTGCACTGGAGTTTCTGAATTTCTTTGGAAATGGCTTCGGTGCAGACTCTGCGTGAAAAACACCGATATAAACCATGAGGTAAACGGTTCGATAAATACTGAAGAAATTGTTTCGTTTCAGGATTCTTTTCGGTGACGGATGCTGGACATCTTTTCACAATCCACTTAAAATGAAGTGCGTTATAAGCGCACTTATATTGGCACTTTCCTCAGCGCAGCTATGCAAGACATTCTAATATCATCATTTCTGTTGATATACAAGAGGTGACGCGAAGTAATGATGTGCTCACTGAAATATCATCCTTTGATTTGATCTTTCAGATCTCAAAGATGCTGGAATGGTTCATAGTCGACTAATCCAAATTTTGTTTGACTGGGCTATAGGGTTAAACAAGAACGAGACAAGAGGAAAGATAACAGATAGCGCTTACCCGCAAGACTCTTTAAGGTGAGGAAATTCATCTCGCACACTCAAATAGTGTGGATAATGTTGTTGAACAACCTGAAACACAGATTGCATAAAATATGGCTGAGTGTACTTGAATTGAAAATAATCTATAGGCGTACAAACGAGGAAGTTTTTACTGTAGGTGTGGACCGCAGTCTCCTTAATGCCTTCTTATTACCGTGAACCCTGGTCTGGATAGCCGCCTGATCGCCTGGTGCGCTTTGTAAAACCAGAAAAATAGGTAAACATGCGAGCCAGATGCTCTATTGATCATTGTCGCGTACAAGCGGTCAGAAAATGGTACTAAGACTACAACTCAAGGGCGAGTGGAGAACAACCAATGAAATCTGTCTCAACGAAAAACGGTTATTCCGTTGGCTGTCATGTAGCCCCGTTACGTTCGGAGCTGGTTCTCCTAATATTATAGATGGTTAAGAAAGATTGGTCACACTGTCTATGGGACGATATTTCATAAGAAAAGGTTTTCAATGACTTCGTGCTGTCACAGCTCAAACCAATATATCCTTTGGAAACCGTATATTCGTTTTTGCTATTGTTTCTTACACCACAGCGAAAACTTGCTATGTGATCAAAGTTACGGATCTAAGTTACAGTGGTAGCTGAACACCTGTCCGCCCTAGCTAACGAATTCGCGACCGGCTGTTCCTGATATATAAGCCACTCTCCTAAAAGGCTGCCTCCCTATTTGATCACGTGCTAATAAGTCGATCAGTCCCCTTCCGACCTACAGGGGTTCCTCGTTTTGGACTTATTATTTCCGAAGGGGTTTAATGCAAGCTTACTTAACCCACAAGATCTATTAGAAACCTTTCGCCGTTTCACGGCCATCTGAGTTTACCGTGATTGGTCGTCCATGCTCGCTTTCTGATCAGTTAGGTTCAACCATTCGGTCTATCTCAAGGCAGCGCATGGACAACGGAACCGTTTGTGTGGAGAAGTCAGCGTGCATTTTGCAAGCTGCAAAGGAGTTTGTTCAGTTTATAGGTTATTTATCGAGTTTTCATAGGCGAACATTTAGGAAAGGCGGATCGGTCGATCTGGTGGCGCGTCCAGCTATGAGCAAATCAATAAGTTGCTCAAAAAGCCACATATTATTCCGAAAAAGGTTGCCACTTAATCGCTCTTTGTCATGAAAAACACTACGACTAGAAAAAATTCGATCTTATTGTTGTTCAGCATGACTGAGTGCCTGAGAGGGAGACCTCTCTCAGGAAAATGCCGGGCTTTCCGTGTCGGCGGAATCTGCAAGCTATGCTCCCGCATAGTGAAAAAAAGGATGTGTGTCATCACATGGACATAATCAAGCCACCAATCAGACCGTGTGTTAACTTTTTCGCGCTTTTTAAGATAGATCATTGCTGATTCTAATCATTTTCTCACGGAGTAAATTGGAGAAAATTCAACGTATCTGAAGTCGCCAAGCGACTCACTAAAATCTGCTCATTCAACCAAAATATACACTTCGTCTGAACACCAACGAATATTGAGGGCATTTTCAAAAGACGTCATGAAGTTCGCTGAAATTCAAACTAACTCCAGCTAAACAAACGAAGATATAAATTAGTACCCCAGTAACGCCATCGGGACTTTGCCCGGCTACTTTCCTAGTCACATACAATGAACAAACTGTGGGTAGCCTAGAAGTAGGAACAAGTCACACCTTCCGTCTTAGAAGTCCTCTCTCAGGAGCCAATCAACGATTGATCACGTGATTGAAGGATGAATGATCCTATACCCTGTGTAAGCGTGCCGACCACACTGTTGACCAATCACTCTTGGCCGGACATTCAAGTGGTTAACTATTGGTCGGAAGTAGCAACTAGTTTAGAAACTTGAAAATAGCCGTAGGAAGGCATAAATGTATTTGAATGAATGTTGTAAAATTCGATCACCAAAAATCAAATCGAACACCTCGAATTGGGATTTAGGTAAAAAACTGAAGTTATGGTGATATTGGCAGTAATGCAATGGGGGAAGTAATGCTAAGCTTGTTTGCATACCTGAACAAGAAAATGCAGCAGAGTGAATTTTGGATTGACTGAACGGACGTCTGAGAGTTTGAGCAGACTCTCTATTTTGAAAGCGGTTGCAGCGCCGAAACTTTTACCCTGAGGTATAAAAAATTAAAATGTATAAATTTCAGCAGGCTACTGGGAACGACTCAGTACGAATACAAAGGTCTGCTCAGTGCACGTGAACAACCGAAGGCGCCTAAACAAAATTTCTTTCAGTGGTTCTCGATTGTTCGGATGAAACTGCCGACCTCTACTGGGGAAACACCTGCTTGTTTCGTGGCTGTATCTGGAGAAAAATAACTGTGAAATCTAAGCGTCGGGGAGCTTCGATTGTTTTCTATGAGAAAGTAGTTCACTACCATCTTTTTGAAAAAAGGAAAGCTACTTGTTCCGAAAGTACACCACTCTATATTTTTTCTCGGTCAAACCCTTCCCTTGTCTGAGCACTTATAAGCCCTGATGGAATTTTAACTCTTGACATGTCGAACCAATTTAGTCCAGCATCCTTTACGCGCGCTTTCTGACAATTTTGCATTACTGCGTGTTGTAAGCATGCGCCTGTCACGATTGATTTGCCGTCTTCTACGAGCTTTCTATGGACTTGCACTACTTCGTGCAACAGTTTACAGGTGTTTACCACTTTTTATTACTCCTTTTATACACGCAGTACTGCATTTTATTGACAAATCTCAAGAATCCACAAATTATTGGCTTGTGATTTGGCACGTTACTCAAGTGAGCCTTCCCGAATACGTCAAAGTATTCTACACCCTCATCGGTGTCGTCTATTAATCCTGGAAGTCAGTTCATTTAAACAAAGACTATAAATGACTTTACTGCCAACTTATTTACTTTCCTTGTTTCCATAACAAAGGATGAATCCCTGTGTTTGGTTTATAGTATCATTTCTGCCAAAATCAAGTCAGTCAAAAGTACACTTTTTCTGTGTTTGTTCTCCATCTTACTAAAGTTTGATTGATAGATTGATGAGGGACACGCCAGTGCTGAAACAATTTCCCACTATTATCCACATACCGTTTGTTTACAGTTTGGCATCTTTCATTAAGTTTACTGTGATCCACCCATTAGTACTATTCTCAGTTATCACAATTGACTTCCAAATGACAGGGCAAACGAGTGGTATGTCGTTTCTATGGGAAAGAGCTCTTTTGATGGAGTTCTGCGTAAAACTGAAAGCAGCTTTCGAGGAATGGTTGCCTCCATCAGAACTATAGTGTACTGAAATATATTGCTCTATTGTTTGTCATGTTTGCTGTAGGTAACCTTTAGAAATAGACGCCAATTTTGTTGTTGGACCCCCTCTCTGAAAAATTAATCAATAGAAAACTTCACTCTTCGTAGAAAAAAAAGTTAGATTTACCGTGATTATGATGACGTTCCTAGACAGGTGCTAAAATGTAGCCCATAATCCTTCCGGTTGGGCAAAAAATTAAAAAAGTGCTCAAGTCAGTCAAATTCAAACAGGAAATGTCTGGTTGGGAATGGCAACTTTGTTGGGCCAATTGAACAAGTTGTTCCGGTAGAAGGTAGTAGTACCTCGACGATACCATCTTCAAGAAATCCAAAGTCCACATACATACCAATGTATGTGCCTAATATTGTGATGGATCGAGACATCAGTATACCAGGATTTATGAGTCTGAATTGCTTGAGAAGTTATCGAAGAAAAAGAACTTTCAATGGAATTTTCCTCACCCCAGCCTTACCCTAAATCCCTAACGATTGTTGAGTCTGTAACGCGAGACAGATGAACAATAAGCGAAGGTCGTGGGCTGTCGGAGAGTTCTCATCAATCTTGTGAGTAGTTCTTTTTATGAAAATATGCTGCAATATCTCGAATATCGTGCCAACTGAAACATGAGCTGGCCTGTGTGCAGCACATTCAGTTGGAGAGTATCATAAACGAGATATTCAGTTGAGTTAAATTTTTGCAACAGGTTGTGTTTGGAAGTTTGTAGAAAACGAACGCCTTTCTAATCGACCACGTGATGATAACTGCGGGTTTTCATGTCCATATTGTTCTGGTTAAATCAAAATCAAAGACTGGACTTCAGTTTTGCTCCTAATGAGGTATATGAAAGTGTCTACTTAGGAGCAATTTGATTGGTGTTCCCAATCCCTCGAATGACAATTCGGTAGCTGTCCCGGTTGTGTCCATCAATTTACCCGCCTAGGGGGGCTTTTCAGTGGGGGTAGCGTCACGTACGTTTGAAACCTGAAACGAATCGAGGACGTCTCTATCGAGGTTTGTTCAATATTTTCACTGTGTTTATAAGAGTGCAGCTCAGTTAGAAGCTTCGTCAGGCCAAGTGACTAGGTTCCGAGGTTGGTGGGGATTTAAGGCGGAAGGGGGACCAATCGGCTGAGTCAAGCTAAAGCTCTGTTGGGTGTCGGCCGAGGGATTTTAGTATGTTAGAGTGGCTGAACAAGTGTTGAGTCGGTGGGGAAATCTACATATGTTCGGGCCCAGCCGGGGGTCTAGTTCTTCTGATTCGGTTCATTTGATGCTTCCTCTTGAACTTTGTTTGAACCTCCTGTCAGTCTGTGTGGGTGAGTTAGTGCTAAGATAGTTGTGTAGGAGGGATGCTGTGACCTTTGGTCAGGTTGGGGTTCCCACTCCCATCCCAGGGTTTTTCCTAATGATCCTACGTGGATTGACAACCACATCGTCACCTGTCAACTTGGCTTATCTAAGACCGCTTTCCATACGCTAGCCAGCTCCACACCACCGATTCTATTCACGCTGTGATGCTTAGTAATTTCCACCACCTCGGCTATCAGCCGCTGTGGTGTGAATCGCAGTCCCCGTCTTAAAACTTCCACATTCTCCCCTGTCTAAGGCATGCATCGCTATCGCTGAGTCTTTGACCAGCGTTTGGTATTCTTTTGCGTTCCTTGGTGGTTTGGTAATCCTTCGTTTATGCTCACCAATTCTGGTGTGAAATTCCCTGGCAGTTTGTCCCATATAAACCTTAGCACAATCGTTGCAGTTAATTTTATACACGCAGTCCCTAGTCCTTTCTACCTGTTGGCTAAGTTCAACAGTCTTCGAATGACCTCCGATGTTCCTACTTCATATGGAATGACTGCTGTGCCAATCCATTCCTTACTGGGTCTAGAAGCAGACAGATTAATGTCTAGGATACCTACCCGTGAACCCGAAGCTATTTGCTGTTTTACTCAGCAGCTCTTGTCTCAGTTGGTCTCACTGTTCTGTTCTTTTGAATTCTGAGATTGCAGTTTTACTGGCGCGAGGTGGCCTGGGGTTGATCTTACATCATCAGTGTGCAACATGTGTCGATAAGTGGACCGCTTTGCCATAAGAACATGCAAGTTTATCTCATGTGAAGTCGCTTGTCTCCATCTCGCCCCTCCACCTAGATCACTATCAGTAAGCCCCAGTGTCTCAGCAGCACTGATGGTGACTGACAGCCAATAAGAATACCTGGCAAAATTGTGTACTTGATCCCATTGAACATGGAATTAATGCCACAAAAAAACGTCTGGCATATTTCCAACGTGTTGAGTCCACGTTGCCTATCCTTTCAACGTTTCTAAAAGCCATTACTGGTCGCGGCAAGGGCGGTAAGACTCGGGTCGAGGCGAGGATCAGGTCGTCACGTGCGAGGTCTCCCATTCCCCATTGGTTGTGTGCATCGTGTGCTGTGCAAGGGCAACTATGTTGAGCGCGTCGGTGTAGGTGCACCAGTGTACTTGGCCTCGGTTCTGGAATACCTCACTGCTGAGGTCCTGGAATTGGCTGGCAATGCTGCTCGTGACAACAAGAAGGTCCACATCATCACCATTCCCCGTCGCTTGCAACTGGCCATCCGCAACGACGAAGAGCTTGCCAAACTCTTGGGAGGTGTGACAATCGCCCAAGGTGATATGCTGCTCAATCTCTCATCTATCGTTCTCTAACACAAGAGAGGTGCGAAAAACAATCCGATCTCACACTCACCTGACCTAACATGAAGTGTGCACCATGATAAATTTTTTCCAAGCCCGTCAAAATGTCACTCATCCAGGGCTCTGAACAACCACACTTGCTATTGCTCTGTCAGTGATTTTATATCGTTTATCTGATGTTCTAAGGGAGTTACCAAAAAAGAATTATTTTAATGTAAAATGGGAACTTGGACTTTATCTCCTTCTGTTCACCCCCCTGGTGAATTCCACACGATGAAACACTTTAACTCCTGTACAGTCTTTAAGATATGCCTTGAGTGATTGTTGTACACTGTACAGTCTAAAACTGCCAGATGTCTATCGAAACACCATTTGTTGGTTCGTATGCACTCATGTTTACCTATAAAACGCTGTGGTCTCTTATTTCGTTGCTTCAAAGGCGTTTCCGACGCACAATTTATCTCCCTAATGTCGTTATCCCGTTTACCTAACCCTCTCATTTCTTTTTCAGATTGATTCTCTGCTTTTAAAAATGGCGGTCAGCTATCTGCCTCATGTTTCCCGAGTGAACCGCCTGGTTGAAAAATTCCCCGACAATGTCGAGCAAATAAATCGCTTGTTACACCAAAAATGGATACCTGCCTAGAATATCCCCGTAAAAGACCACAAAATACAGTCTGGCGTTCAGATGATTTTTAAACACTTTGCGATCAGGGTTTCATTTTACATCTTTGCAGTTCCGTAACTTCCTTCCAACCTTCGGTACAAGACAGGACGACGTAAGCATGTTTTTAATACGCAGTATGTCGTTTTTAATTACCATAAACAAACGTTCTCAAGATGAACAGCGCTGTGTAGGTTTGTGAGCCGGCTGCATGTGGCAGCCACGTTCTGCAGCAACCCAATGTAAAAGTTGCATAGATCAGCTGTTTGAAACATTTGCCCTGTATGGCATACATAGACTCCCAAATTCATCATCATCATTGTCAGCTGTAATAACCGCGTACTCGCCGTACAGTGGTTGGAGCTGCCGCAGTTTCGTTCACCGGTGATTTGTGGGGGAGGTAGCTAGCTGCGCATTGGGGGCAGGCGCTGATAAATTGGTGCATAAATCCAGCACTGTCAGTGGGCTGTCAAGTGGGGGGATTGGGACAGGAATTGTGCATTGAAGGTAATAGCTTGGATGCACGAGTGCCATTGAGGGCGTGACTGGGCCATGTCCGACAATGTATCTAACCATTGATATGGCTCGTCTCAGGGACCATATCCAGGAAGACGGCAACGATCAGCGCAGCTGAGTTTGCTGGTAATGGCCTTCACACTTCGCTGTCAAGTCATTGTTTGACCTCCTCTGGCTCTCTCCCACGTTTCAAGTGGTTGTGCGAAAAGAGCCCTTCGAGGAAGTCGGTCGACTGGCATACGCAGCACGTGGCCAAACAAGCGCAACCTATGCAGTGCGATCAGTTCATCTATCAAGGGTGAGTTATTTCTCCCGAATACCATTCCACGTACTTCAGAATTGCTGACCCGGTGTTCCCACCAGATTCGGCCAATGATCCGAAGACATCGATGGTGACGTCGCAAAAGCTGCTCTGGCCTTCCCAATACGGATGGAAATATCATCTTTCGCGAGACCACCGGAACTGATACAGCTGCTCAGGTTAACGAATTTGCCTACTACCTCAATCGGTTCATCCGCAAGCATGAGGCTAGGGTTCGAGCCCACCCAGTCTTGCAGTAGCACTTTACACTTTACAGGTGTGAAGTGTATGCCAAACCGCGAGGCAGAATTATCTAGATAATTTAATATTGTTTGCATTACCACGGGGTCAGATTCCAGAGGAGCTATGTCGTCTGCGTACTCGATGTAATCTATGTACTCCCAACGCCACCTGTTCTCATACACTTTTGACGACTGATGCCAAACTCTCGTGGAAGTTGAGGAAAGTCCACTGGAACTCTGCCGTATAAAATTGACAGGATCATCTTAGTTAAATCTCATTGAAGGAAGCCCGTTTTTTTCACTGCATGGTTTATTGTGTTCAGAACCACACGTACAACAGAATTTCGTCCGTAGCAACGGAAAGGTCTCAGTAGGAGGAGGCGAGCGGCATACGGTAAGCTGGGCGTACTGTAAAATCTGTTTGGAAGAGCCTTCTCCATTCCCTCAAACTTCGTTTAATTTGCGAAATACACTCATTTCCAAAAAAATTCGGTTTCACCAGAGACCCACGTGGAACCCAGCTGAGTCTCTCGTTTGTAATGCTTCCAGGTAACTGAACGTGCTGCACCAGGCCGCTTCACGTTTCAGTCGCTACGATATTCGAGATGTATATTCGTAATGCACTACTCATAAGGTTGCTGAAAATTTCCTCGACAGCCCACGACCGGTTTCATCCTTCTTGGGGCTCATCTAGTAGGCGTAGCCCCCGAGTTTCCGTCAACCATATGTTCCACTTATAACCAAATGTGTTTTGACTCACAAAACATTGTCACATGGGCGGAATCATCAAAGACGAACAGGCATCGGTAAAAAACGTGTCTGCTAGAAATTGTGCTCTGACGGCAGTTCTTGAAACATCCAGAGCTGAGACCAACATGCGTATTATTTTCGGGGATTTCCACGTACTTCAGAGAACACAGTGACCTTCAGTTTCAAAAAAAGTCTTCACAAGGGATGAAGGCTACTGATGATGGCTAACTGAGCGATCACAACAAATCAAATATTGATTGGGATGTCATTCAACTTCACTGATCATTCTTAGGCAGTACATTTGTCAATAGAACTCATGCAGTTGGTATCGTGCCCAAGGTTCTTGTGACTTACTTCATTTAAGAAGTTTCCAAGATCCAGAACCAAGTGTAGGAGGCCACACAGGGTCTCAGAGGTGATCAGGGCTGGAGAATAAAAAGTAGGAATAATCCTTTGTTCGTTAGGCGATTGCATTTTATTTAATGAAACGAAAAAATGCATCAACTTTTGTCCAGGGAGTTCATCTAAGGACAAAAGAAGGACTTTCTGATCAATCTGTTGTGTGGAGAATATCTTTGTGATAAATCTGGACCAAACCAACTGCTTTTTAGGTGGAATAGTGCGGTTCTGGTGTTGCCCTGGAAGGAGATCGCTGGAACTTCCCAGGTGTAGCCTGGAACAAGCCATGAGCTAGGAATTGCTCAGTTGTTGGGAGAAAGTCCGTGGATTGAACTCGACTTCTGTTTCCCGGCCACTCCTTTCTAGGTCTGGGCAACCTGGCAGCATCTCGACCCTCGTGATTCCTGCGGGTGGCCTGGTGGCTAGGCACCGAAAGGGTGCTACGGTTGGAGGATTTTTTAAACTACGCTAGGAATGTGCAGCCTTCAGAGCGAAGACTGTCTAATAACCTTTCAACAAGGCAGGTGAGTGAAATTGTCAACCGTAATTCAAGGGTTTACTTGAAGTAGCAAAACATTTTCGAACTCGTGGGAGAAATGCATTTTGTCCGCTGAGGTACAGTTCCAACCACATACGTTTAGACGTTTCATTGAGATAGCTCCATACTATGAGAGGGTGGACAATATTTTATTAAACTTGCCAGGAAAAAAAGAATAGTGTTCATCACTAGGAGCATTCGGGTTAGTTGCGCGGTAACACCAGCCGTAGTCATGGCTACAAAACCCGGAAACAAATTGTAAATCACTGTGCTGACCTGGTCTACAGTGGTTTGCGATACACTCTGAAATTAATTGAGGTCATACCTGTCAGTTATTTCCAGAGTGGGTTACTACTTACACAGAAAACTTTGAGCGCTTAGTTAGATTCTCGAAAACTCAGCATAGTATTCAGCATAGTATATTCGAAAATTCAATAGAGAACAATATTAAAAAAGACGGACGCGAAAACCTGAACCTATGTTAGTCACGATTCATTTGGCCTGCGTTAAAAAAGAGCTCAAAAGTTCAGTGAAAAGGTAGCTCGAACCACTTGTCAACTTATCTTTTTTCTTTCCGACAAACCCATCCTAGGGCAGGCAAGTACCACTTAGCACACATCAGCGTTTTTTCCAGTGATCCTTCTTACTATTATAGCAAATGAGCTTTCGTTCCGCAGTTAGGGCGCGAAACGCTGGCCGGTTTAGGGAAGCTTGCCAAAACCCTCGTATTTCCTCCGAGTCTCCGGGCAGGTGTACACTGAAGTGGCACCGCAGCTGAACGGTTTCTTATACTAAACTAGTTTCCTATTTGGTTACATTCGGTACTGAGACGCGCATGTTCCTGTCGGGTTCGGTGAAGAACTGCCCTGCATACACACTGATTCAAAGTATAATGGAGGTTTTACTATTTTGTGCGATTTTTCCATCGGGATAGAGTGAAAAATTTGCGCATTACTTGAAAAGCAACTAACCTTTCACAGTTTCAATTAGCTTATCCAACGCCGGACCAAACCAATGTGAGCATGAGTGAAATTCTTCGCGAAGTAGCATATGATCAATTTTTTGTTTATAACTATAAAAAAAAGAATACAACGACACCTTAGACAAACGTATAGACTTGTGATGTAGGAAGGATTTGTAATACAAGGACTGTAGGCACTGGATATTTCATAGGGGAAACCGGAAAAATTGTCTGGTGCGTGGCTAGTAAACTTTCCTATTTCGTGCCACAGGGCATCATTCAGGACTCACAAAAATCATAATCAGAAATACAATATATGTAACTGAGACAGAAAACATTTGGCACGCACTTCAGTTTGAATCAACTGGAAATGGTTTGGGCGAAATACACCCATTTGCAAGCGAGTTTGGTTTTGTGAGAGACTCACCTAGAACCAAGCTGAATCTCTCGTTTGTGATGTTTCCAGGCAGCTGAATGTGTTGCACCAGGTCGCCTCATGTTTCAGTCGTTACGATATTCGAGATATTGCGACACATGTATATCTTTGTAATGTACTACTCATAAGGTTGCTGGAAACTCCTCGACAGCCAACGACCAGTTTCGCCCTTTTTGGGGCTCATCAGGTAGGCGCAGTCTCCGAGTTTCTGTCAACCTTATATTCCACTTGAATCCAAATTGGACTGTTTCCGAGAAATATACTCATTTGCAAATCAATTTGGTTTTCACAAGAAATTCAACTGAAACTCTCGTTTATGATATTCTACAACCGAATGTGCTGCACACAGATCGCCTCGTGTTTCAGTTGGCACGATATTTGAGATATCGCAGTATATTTTCATAAAGAAAACTACTCACAAGATTGCTGGAAACTTCTCGACAGCCCACGACCGGTTTCGCTCTTCTTGGGGCTCATCTAGTAGGCGCATTTCTCAAGTTTCCGTCGACCTTATGTTTTACTTGAAACCAAATTTTACGAAATTAGTGAAATACACTCATTTGCAAACTAATTTGTTTTTTTCGAAACAAACTACAAACAAGGGAATCCTGATTCGTCATGCAATCAGACAGGTTGCTTCAGGCGTCATGTCGACATTCGAATTCTCGGTTGAGCACAATAAAAATCGATGAATAAGAAAACCTCACTAAACTTCCGTACAGTAAAATTTGATAGTAGCACTACAGTCCGTACCGGATATGAACGTATTCTCCATCTGACAATCGGGTCGCCTATTCTGAATCAAAGGTTATGAAAGATAAGGGTGCGTAAAAATGAACCGGACTGCTCATAAAACGTACATTGATCGCACCTTGCATGTCATGTTCGAATACGAACTGCTGGCGATCGATTGGTTGGATCGCTGAAGGAGACGCAAACAAAGAACCAAGTTCTATTTAAGATTTATCTGATCGACATACACGGAGATTGGAGAAAGTGTCGGGTGAGAAGGCTGGTTCCAAACTGATATTTTCCGTGAAATGACCGGCTCCTTGGAATGCATCTAAAAAGGCATCTGAAAGACGGATCACACACGATCTTCTTCCATATATGTTCTCGTTTGAACATATTCTCCTCAGGTGAAAAATCTCGAGAGCTTTCAAAAATTCCTTCCAGTCACACTAGCAAAAATCGGTCCACATTTCCAGGTTGACTGCATACCAGCTGGGAGCAAAAAGATATCGATTGAGTCTTACAAACGCATCAAACTCTGCACGAACAGTTTTTGCTTTCTCAGATGAACACACCGGCAGATTACAAAACGAACAGGTGATACAGATTAAAGACACTAGAACAATGGCCACTGTGTTAGTCACTGAAGTACCTTCCGTTATTATTCCAGACACGATGGCATTTGGTTTATTTGGAAGGCGTAGAGAAAGAAGTCCCTCAAGACGGTGCTTGGTCACAATGCCAAATCCTCAGCCCTGCCCGTGAAAATTCTGGTGCTCCGAACAGGAAACTATCACATTTTACTGTCTGCAAATAAAACTTACTTGGGTACAGTCACTAGTTCCATAAGAAACTTCTCCGCTGGATCCAAAGTTTCGGCATCTCCCGAGAAGCTTCGAAACATTCCAACCTCATGTTCGCTGGGAAGTAGCTTGACCAGTGCACGAAGCCGCTCCGCACCAATCAGCGTGCTCCAACGATTATCGATAGCATCGATCAGGCTGAATGAAACCGACTTGAATTGTCTCAGATAAATGTTCACATTCAAGCACCGTTTGTTGTCTAACAGTCTCGGCTTCTTGGCTGTCAACTTGAACAGAGAATTAAATGCAAGGCATCTGACAGGTTAGCGTATTGTCGTGGTTATGTTGCCTGGAAGGTGATTAGTACATTCGGAATGGTCACTTAGGCAATCCATGGATGACATAAGGACGGAAAATCAGATCACATGTTTTCTGATCTTGTGGAACAACTTGTTTGCTATATGGCTGCTGGTAACGCTTATAACCAGAGTATGAGATATGCATTTAGAATAGACCCTAGAGCTTGCCATGGTGCGGTTATTTGTGCTTCCGTGTGACCGGCGAACCATACTGGGTTACATTCATGTGGGGATCATCAGGCGAGCCTTTGGTGTATGACTGTACACCGAAGAAGGCCTTTGCTACGGATTTGCCAGTTAGGAAAGACCAACTGAAAAGTTGTAGACTAGGGGACAGGGAAGCAAAACTCTCATATGCAACTTGTTTACAAAAATTGAATATCCATCTTCTCCTTGAAGGCGTCTTCCGGAATGTTCCTAAATATTCATTGACTGTTACTCAAGTGCAAGCAAAGGCTACAAAGCGACTTCACAAATTCCGTAATAGGTCTCACTTTTCAAGAGACGCGGAGCGGATTTACGAGAAACATACTACTCGCATGCCACATCAGTAGCGTCCACCGTAGTAGTAGACCGTACGGTGATAGCCGGGCAATACTACCGTAAAATTCCACCACAGGGAATACCAAATCGTAGAGTGGTACATGTTAGATTGGCTGCAACTGAGTTAGAAATGCCACTGCGGAAGTAGCATTATTTAGAAGAGTGTCTACATTACTAATCTTGTAACTACGGCCTGAATCACTTACATCGGAATTCCGGCTCAGCGACAGTGCTCTCCCTCGGATGAAGGCATTTGGGAGCGCGGAGAGTTCTTCTGTTTGGGCTGCAGTTGCGTCCTGGTAGTTATCCACACCGTTCGTCAAACTGCAAACAGTGCTTTTATTCATTCCGTTTCTGGAAACGGATATTTGTTCAGACCTTCGCTGATCCGTCGATGTTGTGCTGTGAGCGTTGCCTAACTTGTTCTCTGAATGATCTTTACTTGTAACAGGAAACAACCGAATCAGCTGTTGAAAATCGATCAATGAAGGATTTGTCAAAGGTCGATCAGAATGTGTCACGGCGCAATCCGAAAGCGAGCCGTTTTTCAGAGACCATACCGAATTCGAACAAAATGTTTTCAGCTTAAGCCACCGAAGAGGTTTCAGTCGGAAGCTTGTAGAACGCGAGATTTCAGGACGCACTTCCGATAAAGCAGAGCAACTGTTACTGTTATTCAGCTGGCAGGTTTTTTTCGACGGGCAGGAAAATGGCGGGGGTTCTATCAGCAAAACCGGAGGTGGGGGAGGAAATAGTGGCTCTTGTGATGTGGTTGTGTTTGAATCCATTACAGGTGCTGAAGTCGGTGTTACATGAAGTTGTAATTTCATTGGTTCCGTACCATTCTGTTTGCTTGTCTTCGTTTCGGACTGACTTATGTGAAATACTCCGTTAGCACTGGTTGGTGTCTTGATTCGGATACACTTAGTGACATCATTACCTAGTGTTTTGTTGGATGGACTAGGATCCTCGAGAAGTAGATAGTCACAAGTGGTAGTTTGACCACTGCGGGCCTTTGATTGCCGCTTGGGTGAATTTGGTTGGCTGGTTTGGAGGCAACTGACGTATTGGGATAGGCCATGAGACTCAGAATTTTCGGCAGTATAGCATAGTGCAGTGTGTATGACTTCAATAAGGGATTTCCATAGATCCAAGCTTCTAGAGTGCTGCGTTCTCTCGCATGGTTCTCTCTGGTTTTTGTGTTTTTCAGGTCCAAGCACCACCAATTTCACAAGATGACAGAAGAAGATGTTGAAATACAGTCCAACAATTGGATCACTTTGGGCCTAATTAAAGGAAACAGTGGGGGAACGATAGGTCTTTGTCCTGGTAGAAAACGCCTATCATGGAAAAAGGCACAATAGTAGAAAAATCTCGAAACATACATACTCCGCGCATCCGTCATCTGATAAAATGTTTGAGTACCAACGAGTTTTATTTAGTGTGCGAAAAAAAATCGTTCGGCTGTAGCATCCTTTCGGCGCCTAACTGCCATGCTACCCGAAGTAAGCACGAGGGCTGAGATACTGCCAGGTTGCTCAAGCCTAGACAGGGGAAGTCGGGAGGCAGAGGTCGGGTTCGAACCACGGACCTTCCGATCAGTAAATTCGCGCTCTAACCACTTGGGCCATCTCGCCCCTTAGTGTGCAAACAGGTTTAGCAAATTTGGATAAAGGGCAGTACTGTATTTTCTCACTGGAAACATCGTTTATGAAGGCACCAGTGTGGTCATACTTGGTCAGTTTTGAAGAGATTAATGATCTTGGCAAAGTGCGTCAAAATATCTCTAGAACTGTTTGAACTCTGGCCACACGCACTGAGATTTTTAACACCGGCTATTGAGAAACCTATCCAAGCTAAGTGCTAATGCCGTCTAATGGTATATCGGTTTTGTATATACGGACGCATTCAGCCTCAAGTGGAAAGATCTTTTCAGATAGCTATAACCGTAGGTAGTTGAGAACACTCCCCACTCAATCTAGTGTTCGGTTAGAATTAACTCCCTTCTGTTATTAGGATATAGTCAAATTCACGCGGTTCCTAAAGCACAGAGTGACCGTAACCACTGAAGATGATATCACTATTATCGCCGCATCATAATCGAAAAAAATTCCGAATAGTCCAGCTAAAAAAAGACGAAAAACGCCCGACTTTTCAAAAAGTATGAAGTTTATGGCTTACATTTGGTGAGGTGAGAGAATGTCTATAAATCCCTCGGAAAATTCAGGATAAGGAGGAACCATGAAATAATTGAATTGGGATTGGGGATAGAGAATATCTATTTTGTCATTTAGTTTATTGAACAGTAAGTTGCCACTAAGTGTTCTGTCCTGAGTTGGTACTTTCGAATAAGGACACTGGACCGAATGTGCATATTACGCAGCCGTTTTATTTTCATACTGTTCGGAATGAGGTTCGAACTGTCTGGCACAGCGCATACGTGCAACAGTGAGTGTAACAGCTTCTTACTAGTTTACTGTGGTGTTTCACAGTGCCCCCAGTTCTCGGCTGCTTTGGTAAGCATTGCCTCATCAGTATGCCCAATGGATTTTACTATGTGACAGAAGAATACAACTGGGGCATTTACTCAGTGGCATGAATGAGCAGACGGGAAGTTCACATCGATTTCATTCCCCCAACAGCATATTTCACTTGAGATCCTTGATCTCGCCATATCCTTATTTGAAAATGAACACGTGACTCCACATCTGTGAGGTTTTGTGTGCAAAGTGCCAGGGTTACTTCTAATTGACGATTGTCAAAAAGATGAAACTAGTAGCCGAATGTTGAGGAATTTTAAGCAGTGTCATGAAACGGAGCAAATTTTTCATCCTTTTTTCCAAATAACGTAAAGAAGTATAAAGGGATTTTGCCCACCTACACAGTTTCTCGGTGATTTAAGCATCGTCACTTGCTGTATTGTTCTTGGATCCATTCGTTTGCAAGGTCAGCAAGTTGCGTCCTTTAAAAATGTCACATTTCAATCTGTTCCTACCTAGTTGTTTGACCAGTGGTTGAATTGCGCTGCGGATTAGCCAATTGGATTACAAACCCTGGTCTGAAGTCTTTTGGATGTCATTTTCCAGATATGAAATACTACCTTCGATATTTTCTGTCACGAAGAGACTGGACATTACCGTGGTGTGACGGTTTGCGCACCTCAGCGATCCATTGAGCTATACTGGAGAGCGTCCCCGCGACACTCATAGAGTCTCTCATACCAGGTTGGTCAATGGCCAGAGGTCTGACGAACGCAGTCTTCTGGCACTCCAGGTTGGGGGTTGGAACATACGGCGACTTGTTCCGTAGAAATGGTAATGCATTTGCATTTCCCGCCGAACACCGCTGCCTTGCGGTTAGGCTTTTGAGCCACAGGTTTTGGTTGAGGACCCTAATCGTCCTCCTGTCTAGGTGTGGGCGCCCTGGCAGTATCTCAGCCATCGTACAACCATGACGTTCACGACTAACAATATAACCATGACATTCGATATTTTGGAGACTCGTTCGGTTAAAAGATAATTGTCGTAGGAGAAAACACGGGAATGTTCAACAGCAAACGCTTTTAGTTGTAGGTGGTTAGGAATTTATAGAATTCACGCTCACACACCCTCTCTGGGGTTATTATTCTGGTGAATGCACACCATAGGATGAAGTAGTGGATTCGATTTTCGCTCTTTCTAGAGCTACTCGGCAGTGGATACCCACGATCATTCCAGAAAATGAAATCGGAATAGGTGACGTATGAGGCAAGCATGTTATTACCACGTTAAAGCGCATGCTCATCATCATCATCATTGTCGTAGCCAGCATGACATCAGTGTTCAGCACCGATGCTTCACTGCCGTACAACCGTGGTTTACTTCAAAGCCTTATTGTGAAGAAAAGAATACCGATGAACGAGGGTCAGTTGGGCATGGAAAACAGTACTGTCTTTGGCGAACGATGGTTCGGCATACGCAAAACATGTCCCAACCAACACAGCTTCTGGTGCTGGACACATTCCTCAATGGACGTACCCGTTGCACAACCGGAAACTCGCTTTCTAACTGCCTCATTAGGGATACGTCGACACCAATCCACACGAGCTATGGTTCTGAGACAACGATTGTCGAACACCTGAAGACGTCTCAGTTCCGCTGCTCGAACAGGTCAAGTCTCACGGCCATACAACAAAACAGGCCGTGTTGTAGCTCGATACACACATCCCTTGATATTCAGGGATACACCACTTTGACGCCATAGGTGTATCAAATTGGCGAACGCGACCCAAGCCCTGGGGATTCGTGCATTGACCTCATGTGTCACACTACAGTCAGAACTACTACATTTCCCAAGATACGTAAAACGCTGTACAACTTCCAGTGCCTCTCCCTGGATCGTAAGTGGCGTGTTCAGTGACTGCACATCCACGAGCATGGCCTTACACTTTGTGGGTGAAAAGTGCATACCAATAGATAGCAGAGCACTTGAACTATCCCGTTTGAACAGACGAACAAGTCCACGCTTGAGCACAAACGGCAGTTCAGTAACTGTTTTGATCGACTGGCCCGTGTTTCAGGACTTCCCAGCCGGGTAGCGCTACGGACGCTTGGAACCCCTTTGGATAGTTTCACATGATATTTTTCGTCTTTTGCGGTCTTCCTAAAATGGCATTGTCTTCTACGCCCGTCGTCACAGACTGTACTTCTCAAATGGTTTCCTATATTGGAATGAGTGCATAAACTCTGCTCGAATGCAGCTTAATAAAGGCACATATGCCAGAATTTAATAGTCAAGAAATTCAGACAGTCTAAAGACTTACTCAAGGTCAGCACCGTCTCTTGATTTTCTCAACATTATTTGGCTACCAAGCCGTGCTTACGTCATCGGGGTCTGCTTTAGCAATAAGCTAAACACCGTGAAGTTTTGGTGGAACAGCTATATCAGTAGATCCATCGTGGAATATAATTTCTCTCGTGAATCCCAAATTTGGATCAATGATAGCTTCCGAGTTTGAATGCATGACCTGTAAGAAAATATGTTGGCCGGCGCATGAACCAGCGTTATCTGGCCATCTTGCATAAAACCATGTTAGGAAGCACCATCGGCCTTGAAATCAAACTATTAAGAAGTCGAGGCCTCCAGCTATAAATCGAGGGCGAGATGTAGTTAGCACACAAAGTTGCTGACCGGAAGGTCTGTGGTTCGAACCCGACCTCTGCCTCTCGGCTTCCCCTGTCTAGGCTTGGGCAACCTGGCAGTATCCCAGCCCTCGTGCTTCCTTCGTGTGGCACGGCAGCCAGGCACTGAAAGGGTGTTACAGCTGAACGACCGGCCATAAATGTTTTCCCATATTCTACTTGTACACCGAACTTTGATAGAGTTGGTTATTCGATGTGAAGGGACGATATAAATTAATTAGAAAGCGAATCGGCAGCATAAATAATCTGAAAATTCTAGCTATTTTGCCTCATTTTAGTTAAACTAACTAAATTCTCCATGAATCATCGCCACGATTTTCCGCACCCATTCACTGGAAGCAGGACAACTTGTGTCGTGCTGATCAGAAATAGAACAAGAGAAACAAGCTCACCTTAAGACAGGTAAACCAGAGGATCGATTTCGGTGACTCAGAAGTAGGATATGCTAACGAGTTTAACGATGTCACTAGTTTCCTGTCATCTGTAGAGTGTGGTGAAGTTGTAGGCAGTGAACTGCTTCCATCGCACGGATTGTTCAGAGCGGCGTTTCTTCAAAGGAACAAAATGACAAGTGACACTAAGAAGGTCACATTTTATAAAAGTGCACATCCATTCATCACCATTGTCCCTAAACTGCCTTGCCTTCATTATGAGCGGGGTAATGTAATTGATTTTTTCATGACTTCCTTTAAATTTGTATCCTAGGTTAGCGAATATCACCTCATAGTGTATAGAGCTCATTTGCGGCTTTATCGAAGATAACCAATTTACTGCATTAGTCTGTAAGAAGACACGGAAGAATCAAACTCAGTGGGTCTCAAATTTTCACAAATTGTAAGCATCAAGTTTCGTCCTCTGAAGATTTTTTTAGCCCTCACTGACTGAGAAGTTGAAGCAAAGAGTCTCAAATAAGGGTTGATTTAAAAATGAACGGAAAGCGGTTTCAATGAGAGTTGTCAGGTTTGTTCTGGTAAGGAAACAAGATAATTTATGAGAAGTGCATGACTTTTTATGTTCTTAGCTGCTGCCAGCTCAGTGACCGAATTGTGGAACTGCCCACGTACGAATGAGCATTAAAGCGCAGTGCGCAGTCAACTTTTCTGATATATATTATTCATCCAAGCCGAGAAAATCTCCCTATGAAGTGGTATTCGTTTCCAAACCAAACTATTGTATTTTTATCGATATGTAAGCTGTATCCATTGTTCCGGTTTGATAATACTGATGCGCAACATCTTTGTTGGTTGACAATGTGCGAGCAAAACTCGGACGCAATGAATGGGGGAAATTTAGCCCGGTGTGCATGTGATGGAATATCCAAAATTGGTGCAAAAGCAGCAATTCTGGGTTTCAAGCAACCGGACAAGTTTGGATTTTGGGCACCAGCAAACCTAAGGCATGAAAGGCCACAATATAGCAGCCAGTTTTGGATAACAACGGTTAGCGCAGCGAGACCTCTTCCGGAGAACACGGTTGAAATGATTGATACTGCATGGAAATGCCTTGTCAAGCGCCTATCCTGCTAACCGAACATTCTTTATGTTCTCATATCTGTAAGGCAATCAAGGTGAAGCTAATTGTTTCGGTGGTATCGTTACGAGAAAAATTGGCGTGCACAGACGGGAAGAGTGACTTTCGAGGAGCTTTGCTTACATTGGTAACCATTTCCAGAACAAAAACTCGGATACCAAAACCAGGAGTTCCGGTTTGATAATACTGATGCGCAACGTCTTTGTTGGTTGACAATGTGCGAACAAAACTCGGACGCAATGAATGGGGGAAATTTAGCCCGGTATGCATGTGATGGAATATCCAAAATTGGTGCAAAAGCAGCAATTCTGGGTTTCAAGCAACCGGACAAGTTTGGATTTTGGGCACCAGCAAACCTAAGGCATGAAAGGCCACAATATAGCAGCCAGTTTTGGATAACAACGGTTAGCGCAGCGAGACCTCTTCCGGAGAACACGGTTGAAATGATTGATACTGCATGGAAATGCCTTGTCAAGCGCCTATCCTGCTAACCGAACATTATGTTCTCATATCTGTAAGGCCATCAGGGTGAAGGTGATTGTTTCGGTGGTATCGTTACGAGAAAAATTGGCGTGCACAGACGGGAAGAGTGACTTTCGAGGAGCTTTGCTTACATTGGTAACCATTTCCAGAACAAAAAATCGGATTCCAAAACCAGGACACCGAGTACCGAACATGTGCATTGCTTAAGTCTTTGTGGATTAATGAGCTGCGCTCTGGCATTCACAACGCCATTTAGACGTCGACCTGCATGGGGGGTTGATATGTGAGATCTACAGGCCTCAGAGATATTGGTGATAGAAATGAATGGGATCAGTCTGCATGTCTACTTAAATGATGCATATAAGTAGATGTGGTTCGTCGCCGTGCACTGTCAAGTCCGATTTTTCAGGTGTGCATTACCACATAACCTGAAAAGACTCGAAACTTATTCTGAGTTGGCTGGATAAGCACTGGTATTGTTCTAAATTGGACTATGGAGAAATCTGGGGGCGAGATGGCCAAGAATAAGCGATGCCAGCAGTCTCGTTACGGCCTGGGTTAATCTGATCCTCCTCAATATGAGCCCCTTTTTGGAAATGGGCACTGCCACTAATTCTCTCCAGTTGTCTGACACAGCCTTCTTACCCAAAATACAAGCATACAGATCAGACATGCCCTGACTGAAGACGTCATTCTCATCTTTGAACAGTGCTTGTCACCTCATTCCGAATTGGTTTGTTCCAACCAACTTCCATCCATAGTCTGGAAATCCAGTGTTCTGAGATACGAACGTGGACAGGGCCGAATCTCGCAACTTCAGGATAATACGGGTGAGATGGCCCAAGTGGTAAGAGCGTGAATTAACTGACCGGAATCGGAATCCGACCTCCGCCTCTCGACTTCCCCTGTCTAGGCTTGGGCAAATTGGCAGTATCTCAGCCCTCGTGCTTCCTTCGGGTGGCATAACAGCTAGGCACCGAAAGGGCGTTACAGGTGAACGACATTTAACATAACATAGAACTTGGAAAAATCTGACGCCAGTTCACGCTGGTGGTTTTTCTGTCCTACAGCATGTATTTTAAATACTAGCTGAACAGTCATAGTTTACGGCAATGAGGGGACGTTCGAGGGAAATGCGGAACGCCACTTTTTGAATATACGGTAGAAACACCATAAATGAGAGATTCGGCTAGTTTGTACCTCAGGAGGCAAATTACAATTGGGACCGGATTCGATTTACTTGAATCAGTGTTTATCTTCAGGAGAACCCTAATCTCTTAGAGGAGAGAGTTCTGTCAAGCAGACAATTTAAGAGGCTGAACACCACCGAAGAAAAGAATCATAAGAGCAGGACAGGGAACAGATTCTGTTGTTCAGACTGATTTGTTTACTGCCGAAGGAGAAACGACATATTATATCGCGTCGAGAGACCAAGTGTAGAGGCATAGAGAGGGGCTATGGGACTTCCACCATTCAATTTTATCTACGAATCACGGTAAACGTTTTATGTAAAAACGCGGCGTAGCGCAATTCAATGGAACTGGTGGGAGGCCTTAAATGCAAACAAAAAGCACCATCTGGCTGGTTGAATCGGGGACCGGACATTCGGGGAGTTTTATCTGTTTAAGACGCGCGTGAACTCATCTGGTCATTCCAGGTCTCAGCACAAACTAAACGGCTGCAGTGACCAAAGTTCCAAGAGGCCAGCTTAATCAATCGTTTCAAACTCATCTTCTGAGCTCAGGAAAGTCTGGCGGCTCTTCTGACACTGTCTTGTTTTTAATGTTGGGTCACGTTGTATTACAGTTATGTAAGTACTATAAACTGCGGCGCACGATTATTGTGTGTGCAAAGTGAAATTCCTCCAATACCTTTTGTCATTCTAGCCTTCTCGTCCAACGGGGATGCCCTATTTCATTGACAAAAACTGACGACTCGAGTCTCACAGCAAACGGTGAGGGTAGACGTCAAGACCGCACCATTCCGCCGCACCTTCCTACCGTTTTGGAGAGAACCGGACTCGACCTGCTCCACAGTGCGATCTAGTATAAACACAAGGTACTATTCGTTGGAACACAGAACAGTTGCAACACGGTACGACTGTAGTGGCGTCGGACGGGAGGATGGAGCAGCGCGCAATAATGCCCAACAGTTTCCAACATATTCATTATTACATTATATATTACTATCTTGTTATTTTATATCATACATATTGTATACTATACGTTCTTACATATTAAATATTATAGCATACTACATATTGTATGCTACATAATTGTTATCGAATTAATACATTCATTCATTATATCAGGGTCATCAATGGATGGTTTTGCGGATCTTATCCGAGTTTTACCGGTTCGTGTGAATACTAATCGTGTGCAAGTAGTGAACAAATATGGTGGAATGTTGATTGACTCTCACACTCGGATACGCTACTCTTAACCTGATAGAAAAGCGCTCTTTGCCGTTTCTGTGGATCTCCTTAGTGAGATGTACCAACATGGCAATGCCACCAGATTTGGGCGGAAACCCTTAATCTACAGATTGCTGATCTAAACTGTTGTCCAACCAAACAAGGACGTACTAGAACACTAAGTCCCAACACAAAAGCGCATGCTGTTGCTCGTACAGAATCGGTCCAATGAGAAGCGTTGTATTGGAAAATCGTGGACTCACCCGCTGACGTATCTGACAAAAAGTTTGATCCACCCATTCGGAACGCGAACTATACCAGCAATTTCGTGGGGTACGATCCTCACAAGTTTGTCTTTCCTTGTTTGATGTGGAATGGTTGTTGCAAACTGCGTCGAACAACACACTGCCAGTTGGTGTTTTCAGACATTGGACCTCTTGTTTATATTCACTGTTGACTTGCTTATGATCGGAGAGGTTCGCAGACGTTTGACACACAAAAGAAAAACCCACGGTGTATTTTAGAGGGGTGAAAGGCGAAGAAGTCGCCAGTTCCTTTTCGCATTTCTGATCAAGTTCAGATATTCTCTCTATGGCTCGTGTAAGATCACCTTTGCCATTCATCACGATTTACTTCCGAATGAGCGTCCTCCAGGTTTCTCTTCACGAATCGGTTCACCACAACACTCCTGTGGCAACAAAGTCAGTACTCATCACCAACCTTACGCGTGGCATCACTATGCAACTCCACCCAACTATTGCTCCAAAATCATTAACAGTAATTTTGCTATCGTCGCGACCGTGTTGAAAGGACCAATCAGGATCGACAATGCTCCAAAACAGTGATACGCCCATATCTGGACAGACTACCATAGACCAGTCGGTCGCTTGGGCTGTTAACATATTTGGTTTTGGAGTAGGGCTATTCATTTCCAGGATGTGTGAAATAAGAGTGATTGTTGAGACCGCCCCGATCAATGTGTATGAACAGCCAGGACATAAAATACCCTCAGATTTCCGGTCGTTGCTTTGTTGTCTTTTGGGTTAGTCAGCTGAAGTGTTTAGAGGAGCTATTTATAGGATGTCAGCGAACGGGTGCAATTGTGCTAAATGAAGATGAGCTGAATGGACTGTGCACATCTCCTCCCCCCACTTCCTCATAAGAAGTATAATCCTGGAAACCAAATAATTAGACTATGGTATGAATTCGAACTTATATTCGAAACAATCACCTATATAGCCCATGAGCTCTATCAGTTTGGAAACTAGATTCGGTCTCCAAGTCACCATCGTTATCATCTCCAATTCGGCCTTCATTGAGCCGCCAAATTACCCACTCATCCAAAACAGGGGTCAGTCTGTTGTCATTTTATGCAGAGACAGAAATTCAGAAAAAATATTGACATCCACAAATTAATGTACAACTGAACTGTGAAATTTCTCAAGTAATGTTGAAAAGCCGACTAGCACTGTACATCTGTTTCGAACCATCAGTAGTGAGCATCTCACGATGTACCAGCGACCGGCTAGTAGTGTCATGCTAGAACATGCTACTCATAGGGCTGGCGAGTAGCACGTTTCATCTGGAAAATATACTGTGATAACCCGAAAATCGTACCAACTTGAAAACAGGCGGGCTTTGTGCAACACAACTAGTTGAAGAACATCGCAACGAAAATTCCGTTCTTTTTTAGCTGAGCCTGGTTCTTTGCATGACGAGCTCAGGTTTTGTCCACCTTACAGACTGCAAACCGTCTGATATTAAGCATTTTCTACTCGTTATGGAGTTTACTATTTTAGCTTTTTTATGGGATACCACTGCAAACTTGTGGTTTGAAAAATAACCGCATTTTGTGGAAAAATTGGCTTGGTCGAGGGAACAGCGTTTACAGAGGCACTACTCATTTCAATATGACGGTAAGCTGGTTCAGGACCATGGTTTAGCTAGGATAATCAAGTTTCGAAAAACCAGAAGACAACGTGTTACATAAATCACGCGATCGGAGGAGTCACGTGGCGCGTAAAATGAATGTTTTACCCTTGTTATAGGAGACCCACATCTCGTTACAACAAAAAATGTGGACGAGAGAGGGACGGCCTTTTCACAAACAGGAAATCCTACAGAAACCTGACGAGGGGCGTCGTTTTCTTTCAAGAGGGAAACGATTGTTGGTTGTGGCAGATCCAAAGGTAACTTGCTAGACTCAAAGCAACAGTTTCGTCAGATTGGGACGGTGCTTTTCACCATCTGGGTTTAGTGTTGATGAACCTCCTCATACGTCAGCCCTGACGTCCCCCAATGAGAAACCTACGACAGCAGCCAGAAGAAGCGATGTGTGCAAGCGACATGGAGTCGGCTTGTCTTTCGTGTAGTTAGGTGCCAATCTTACCAAAATATCCGAGTTAGGAGAAAAAGTTTACACAGAGTTTTCAAACCGAGCGTTTGTTCGGAGAAGTGCATTGGAAAACTTCAGTCGAATGTTGCGGCCGGTATATTATTGTTGCTGTTATTGTTATACTGTTTCCTCGTCGATAGCAAAAGGATAGAAAAGGATGACCAGTTGGACTGATGTGGTATTGGCTCCACTTAAATTGAGCTCGGTCTGTGTGACGTACGAGTGAGAAGTAAAAAAATCGCTAGGCTGTAGCACCCTTCCGGTGCCTAACTGCCATGCCACCCGAAGGAAGCACGAGGACTGGGATACTGCAAGGTTGCTCAAGCCTAGACAGGGGAAGTTGAGGGGCAGAGGTCGGGTTCGAACCACGGACCTTCCGGTCAGTAACTTCGTGCTCTAACCACTTGGTCCATCTTGTACGAGTAAAAATGAACCATCGAATAATCTGGGTTAGAGCTTATTTTACATGACTGACCCTAATAACCGATTTGTGGAAGAAATCAACTCATGATCAAGATTATTGGAAATCACTGTACAACAATTGGAACAGATAGGACGTCCGGATCAACCGAAAAGTGTGAGTTCAGCTTTTAGGCTGGCTCGGCCTTGGCGCTTGACGTTAGCCCGCATATGACGCTTGACGTTCCGCTGAAAGTTCATTTGTTCCTGTTGACGTTTCTCCCGTCGGTGACGGGCCCGAATTTCCTCTTGACTGATCAGACCGTTACTGCTTGTTGGCTAAAAACACGGGAAGAGAATAGAGACCAACTCATAGAAAGGATAGTACAGACTCACAGGATACAGTTCTTGAGTAAGATAGTAACCGTACGTATACAAATACTCGACTGGAAGCGTTCGTTCGAAAAGTTAGGACGAGATAATTCAACTCAAATTATACACATGACCCATTTAAAGTCTGTGGTGCACGACGTTCAATGGCCACACCGACATCCAGCGCCTACAATCGCTGGCTTCAGGTACGGTTCAAAAAATCCCCACAGTTCATTTGGGCGATCAAAGAAAGTCGATGGTTGACGCAAAATAGGATGCGGAAAATTGGTCATTTGTTGGGTTACCCGTGGACCACGGACAACAAGGAGAAATGGGGATGGTTGGCAACCATGCTTGCGCAAAGAGAAGACAGACCATGCGGGCTGGTACCGATTATGTGATTACTTTAAAACACATGATAAGATTAGCCCACCTGAGGTGCCTACACCTCCAACCGCTCAATCAGACAATCTGGAAAGAAACTGACAGCACGAACGCCACTGACATCAATTAGCGGCCATGTCTTGCAACGTCTCCAGCCAAGCACAGACGGGGTCACGGGGACCCCAGCTGGAAGGCGCACAACACCAACAACACCCAAACTCTTCGTGATCTCTTTCATGCCTTTCTGCCAAGTCATGTGCTGTCCATCTCGCGGTTTGCGCCATCCTAAAGGAGGCACGGAGAACAACACCTGTTTCGGTAGACGGTGTTTCGGTAAGCGTAGCACATGACCGAGCCATCGTAGTCGACGATGCTGGATGTTTTCTCGGATTGAGGTGCCTGCTACGAAATACAGTGATCTGGTAGTTGAACGGTTCATTTTCATCCATGACCTGCGTGGTCAACAGGTGATTTGGCCTTGGGACATGTAGAAGAGAAGTCGAAGGGACATGCAACTCAACATGTCAGCTATTTTCGCAAGCAAATTTAAACCCATCGAGCCCAAGTGAAAGCAGTGCAGCGCAAACGGAAACGAAGCCTTCAGATGAAGTTTCCGTACTGTGCTTGAAAAACACAAGCAGTTCCAGTTAACCGAAATACACTGAAATGAGCAAACTATGAAAAATGGTGTACATTGGCTTAGATACTCACCTTAATCTCTGGAACTGTAGGTAGCTTAACTTTAGGACTTGATCTGAGGTCTGCTTTGTCAGGCGGCTCATCATCCGAAGACGACTGCTCGGTCGACTGGGATTCTTCATCCGCTGTTCTGTGAACACTGTCCTGATCACTCTCAGTGGATGCAACGGAGGAAACTTCGCACTCACTGTCCTCCGATGAATCATTCGAGTCGTCGCCATCATCTTCACTGCAGGAAGCCTTCCGTCTGGAAGTCGCACCTAGCAGTACCTGATGATCATCTCGAGTTCGGCCTCTGCGCTGGAATTTCTTGGACGGGAAACCAGGCGCTCTAACTTCTACATCTAGATAAGCAGTTCGCCTGGTTTGAGGGTATAAAAAAAACGAAGTGAGCGAACAAATCTATACAGAGCGTGCCATTTTAGGGTTTATAAAGGTGCAGAGCCACGAATCATTCGTACAGCTTAAAGGGGTAAGTAAATACAAACCAAGCGTTTTGAACTCAATCACAGAATTGAGGTCGTTATCTTGTTGAGTTGGGTTGACCTGAGTGTTAAAAGGATCATGCAGGTGATGCCCTTGGCTGGAAGTAAGCACCCTAAGATTAGATAATGTCAGAACGGTAACCGAAGCGTAATCCGACATGGGAAAGCAAGTCAATCAGGAGCCGCTCTGGAGTAACAGCCAAGCTGGTGGCCGCGAAAACGGTAATGAGAACAACAAGGTGTTTGCTTCAGATCAGCATACCCATATTTATCAAAGCCTTCCATCGAAGTAAGGCGGATCAGAAAATGTCGGCCATGAAAACCAAAAACTGCGACCGCTCGACGGTTGATCGTGATACCTGGGGCATTACCCAGTACGGTGGAGAAACAGACAAGCCTCATCATGTGTGCAGTGTAGCAGTATCATGCCCTCCATCGTCGGGCACAAATAGGCATCTGGAGCCCAATGCATCAGACTACTGAGTCCAGGAAGCTCCAGGAAGTCCCCTAGTCCAGTAGGATATGTAATCAAATCAAAGTACGTGTTACAAACAGCAGACTACAGCACCGTACCCTGGCAGCCGAGCTCAGACGCTGCTGCTGCCTCTGATTGGTGCATTGTGTTTCCTAAACTCGCATGCACGATCCCAGTTGGACGATACACCTCCAACGGCTCAAGACGCATAAGGATTTCACACTATTCACACTTCAGATGTCTTACGATACAATGGCTCGTGGAATCCACGGCGTGGAGGTTGCCCTCAGTTTCAAGGCAGAGTGTGCTTTACTGGACTGCATTCCGGAAAATAATTGTCTTTGCGACGTCTGTTGACTGGGTCAGTTAGGATAAATGCACGACAAAATAGTGTTCGTTTGTAGTATCAGCAGCTCAGAAACTGAGGAGAATGGATTTCATCGATGTCGGTTAGCAAAAAGTGGGAACGTCGTGATCAGTGGCAAATAATATGAATATCTAAGTCGGTGAAGTAAGTAGGGAAGAAGCCAACCTGGGCGGCTGACTTCTTCAACTACGTGCTGAACATCATTTTTAACCAATACGAACTTTTAGCACAATTGTCCACACCATCTGCTGGGAAGCAACTGACTGCAAACTAGCCGCGTACTCAATTGGATCACGCTGCAATCAGATGCCTGCAGAGAGCTTCGATTCAAGATTGCAGTTCCGAGAGAAGCTACGGACATGGGTTTTTTGAAATTCATATCGCAATAAACGATGGATGTAATCAGGATTAGTAGCCCCTATGGATGCCAGGAAAGCTATACTCATTTCATTGTCATCAGTAACAGTAATATACTGCTAATAAGTACTGGCGGTGTCATACAACCATGGGGGAAGACAGTGTCCAAAGAAGAGAAGAGTGAGGGGACCACTCCACTTGAAGCTCGTTCCCCCAATTCTACTTCGAACTCGAACATCAACAGACCTTGAGCCGATAGATCTTTCATTTTCGATGCATATGTTGCATTTTGCCACAACGATTTACTGAACAAAAACAGATTAGTACCATAAGAGAGACATTACCTTTAGCTGTTGGTCATGGAACAACTCATCACTTGTTGTATACCGTCTGACGAGAGGATAAGGCTATGAGTAGCTGGTTGTTATGAGACAACAGCCATAACTTAGAAAACCACTTCGATCGGTGATCCGAGTCACGTGAAAAAAACATGGAGGTTCGACGGCTTGGTGATGGCTGATGGTGAGCATGGGAACTAAGCATGACGCCACCACAAAACCAAGGTGGGTTTATCTCTCCTAGTACCATTTCGCAGTGCGAATAAGTGGTTGGGTAACTACAAACGAAAGCCGACTGGCGGTGGGGACGCCACAGGTATCATGTCTGTTCATCTGAATTACGGCCAGTGCAAATAGCTGCCAATAGCCACTACGATTCGAGTGACTTCTTCTCCCGAAGGATCAAGCCACACAAAAGTGAGTCAACGGATCACCTGCAGAACAACTATTCGAAACAAGGCAAAAACAACCACATGGACAAACTGGGTGCAAGACATACTTGATTTCAGACAGTGACAGGGGAAGATCCTCTTCGGGTATTTCGAAAAAGCGGGAGAAGAAGCTGACGATCCCTTCTGCATCCCGCCGGTATATGCTGAAATATAAACAAAATAAAGGACCAGTCAGGCGGAGTGCTGTTCATTTCTTTCTCGCTCCATCAGGTGAGTTCCTAGGGGACATTAAATAAGGTTTACTGTCTGCGATAGTTGGGATATGTGGGCTGACACAAGAATCACAAGGAACTCCTTCAAAACAGGGAATCGGGGACCAGTTGTTAAGAGCGAACGGCTGCGAGAGTCATACAATAGAGGTACTGAACTGGTGCCTAGTAATGCTCATGTAACATCGGAATCGAGATAGCTCAAGTGGTTAGAGCGCGAATTACTGATAG
>NW_008751786.1:1182198-1186630 GCF_000715545.1 Opisthorchis viverrini
TTCGAAGCACGGACCTTTCGGTCAGTACATCCGCGCTCTAACCACTTGAGCCATCTCGCCCCCAAGAGAGGGTGTGATCTACGGTTTTGAAAAATGAGCACATCTCTCAGACCCGTAGACATGTTGTACAAATCATAGTGTGTATTATCGTCTCATAAATTCCAGATTTCGGAAAAACTGGTCAATCAGTACTTGGTCACGGAGCGAAGAAAGCCTTTGAAACAGTCAGCCTCGAAAGATGACGACCTAGCCACCCACTCAAAGACATATTGGTATAGCATCTTGAAGACTTGGAACACTGTCAGTATCGGAAGCAAGAGAATCTCTAAGATTTTGCAGCGAGCTTTGTTTAACCTAAGTTAACTCCGATGGCAATAAATGGTTCACGATCCTCACAGGGGATGTGGAATCTAACGATGATCATACAGCAAGAGGTTAATCTTGAAAAGCCAATCAATCACTCTGAGCGGGACTCAAGCAATGGGTGCTGCAGGAGACCTCATGGTATTAAGGATGACATTGTGAAATGTGAACCTGTACATTGGGCGGTTGACTCGTGTTACTAAATCATGATGAGTCCCAATCAGGACCAGATACATAGTGGATTGATGTTCTAGAAACGAAGAAGTCTCCCTTATAATGAATCTCTATGATTCTACGTGCGGTTTCATTATGTCGTCTGAGGAAACAGATGGGTGGAGAGTTGTCATTTACTCTCAATGTATCAGCAGTGAATACCGAATGTTCCCCGATGGTGCACAGTTAAGCCCTTAAAATCAAGGCACTCCGGAGTAGAGGCCAAAACTTTCAACATCTCCGTGATCTTCCTACCGCAAGTCTACCACGTTATTCGATTAATACACGGAGGTTAGTAAAAGGAGGTTGGGAAAGCACAATAAAAACTCCAATTCTAATGCGGTGAACAGCAAAATGGATGAGAAGTCGGAAATACTACCAGAAACAATACAGCACCTCTTGATTAAGAAGAAGGAATCCCGACAACAACAGCCATAAGAATAAGTAAACACCAGGCAAAACATGACCTATGCAGAATTGCAACTATTCTCACTCGTTATAGGGGTCACATACACAGACATAGAACAGGAAGCATGAGCATTCAAAGAAGACTGGCGTGCTGATGGGGGAAACAAAGAAGCCAAAACAGCACTTACATTTCAGCAGTAGGATGCGCCCGACTAATCATTTGTGGAAAATCGATCAACACTAGCTTTACGGTCGATAGAGTATCTTCAGCGACGGCATCAAGTTCAACATCGCCCAGGCCAACCACCATCAAATTGAACTCGTTGAAGTCACCGTGAATGAGACCGAGTGAAGCAATTTTCTGGAGCATTTCCCTGGCCTGCGAATAGAGTTCTTTGGCCAACAGACCTTCCGACACACGGAAAACACTTGGAACCACTCGGGACAGGGGGCAAGAGTCAGCTACATAGGACATTACGACGGCGTTCCGATTGTGTGCTAGAGGTTGAGGTACTGCGACATGATGAGAGTGAAGAGCCTAGAGATCATGAGATTGATAAAAACAAAAGTGGAGAACTACTTTCATCATGAGAAACTCTCGGCTGGAAGCCAAGCGGTCCAAGTAGAGCCATGAGCAGGCCTTTCTGTGCTGATGATATTCTCGCTTTTCCTTGACTTTTCGGAACGATGTTCTGCCAAGACGATGGAACTTCACTACAACAGGAGAGCCAAATTCTATCTTCATCAGTTCGAACGTTGTCTCGTCAGCGATTTGCTGTCCACAGTTGTTACCGGCAATGGCCAAGTAGACATCTGATTCTTTACCAGCGCCGATCATGGTTCGCAAATCACATAACTGACCGGAGTTGAACAGCTGATGGAGAGCCAAATAGTCGTAGCCCAAATTGGTCAGCCGATAGCCGCAAACACCTGGAGAAAAAAAAACGGAAAACTAGTTCAACCTTCAGAACAACTTATTGCATTAACCAATGGAACATCGAATTGAACAAGGGGCAACATAATTGCCTCAATTCAGTCCGAGGAATCCCAGTTTACAAATAAGATCATGAACATCATGAGGTGTTGGCCGAAAATTGACAACTCACATCGGCGAGAATCAGACTCGTAGGCTACCAAGCTGTTCGACACAAGCTGGTCTTTGATCAATTTCAGAAAGCCAGAACCACTCCGTTTGCACCGAGAGATCTTTTGAGCTAATTCTAACGGGACCACTTCGTGATTCTTCATACCCATTTCAATCTAAATCAAAGAGAGTGGATAGGAGGGTCAGGTTGTTTGACTTACAGCAATCAGAGCTCTCCATGCTTCATTGGTGATGTAGCGAAAGGAATCCAATCGAATGGTTTTTGGCATCTCTATGTAGTCCAATCAATTCTGTCTCAGCAGATTAAATCGACAGAGTTCATATACCTGAAAAACAAACATTCTTAAATTGTAGGGGAGAATGGGGATTGAAAAGACGTACCAAAAATGTGCAACAACCCCATGATATCAGTGACGGAGAAGTGGAACATGATGAAATGGTGGCCGCTGGGATCGCCACACTCTCTGATGGCACCATGAAAACCTAGGGTGGTGCATCAAAGACACTGGACCTGGTGCGACCGTGTGCGCACCCATTTGAACCATTGGCTTGTGTTGAGGTTTCACTATGACGTGCACGGAGCTCTTCATACCAGGTTTGTCCCTCAGTGCATATCTTGACAAAGCATCATGGTATTCCAATCGGAAGGTAAAACAGGCAGGCCGATTTGTTTCTTAAAAACGTGTCCTGAGTAGGACTATGAACTGAAAATCATGTCGTACCACAAAAATCGGGCAGCTCGACTTGGGGCGTAGATGGTAAAAGAAAACATGTCACTCCTGACACTTTTTGCCGTACTTCCACTTATCCTTTCCACTTCCCTACCCCACCCTATAATGAATATATTTCTCCGGCTCCCAGCCCTAACTTGTTCGACTGCATCCACCGCAGTGGCAGCATAATCTGCAGTAACAGCCATAGACACCCAGAAAACAAATTTCCAAGCCTCAATCCATCTCCGCTTAGCTGCCTTCAATGTCTGTACTCGGAATTAAGCAGCGTGACCAGATGCTATTGCTCGTATGCTGGGTTCCCTACGAATTGAAGTACGCTATTAAAAATGAGAATCCTCGGACAAAAGTAGTGTAATTGAACTGCCTGTCACTTTTCCCGCTCCCAGGTGTGCATATTTTGTTACGCTGAAGCCCTTCAGCCCGGATATTGCAGTGCCGTTATTGAGTTAAGTCACCAAACAAAGGCCTATTTGGAAAGAAAGGCACATTACTCCCCGTTTATTTTCAGCACACTTCATCACAAGATAATTTTATGAAGCTCTGTTCTTTTACAACAAGCTGAAAGTTCAAAAATCGTTGCGGTAAATAAGGGCAAGAGCGCACAAGTATACAAAAAACAGAGCGATCTGGCGTCCACTATACAACTGCACTGCACCGAATTGCAGAACACCAAAACCCANACAACTGCACTGCACCGAATTGCAGAACAGCAAAACCCACCAGAAAACCAGCTTTTGACCCCAACAGGCCACACTTCTATCGGTTTCCCAACGCAGGGATACCTGATGACTGCGGTTTTGCCGGCGGCCCAGATCGGCCAAGACTGGACTTTACCGTGGTGTGATGATTTGTGGACCTCGACAACCCAATGAGCTATACTGGGGGTGTCCACGGGACACTCGCAGTCCCTCATTTCAGATAGGTGGTTGGAGCATATGTGGGTACTTATTCCGTAAAAACGGCAATGTATTTGCGTTTCCCGTCAAACACCGCTGTACTGCGGTCAGGCTTTTAAGCCAAAGGCTTTGGTTGAGGACCCTAATCGTTCTCCTCTCTAGGTGTGGATGCCCCGGCAATATTCAGGCTTACATATATCCATGAATTGCACATACACAAGTAAACTCATACCACATCGGCCGTCACGTGGTGCCTTACTTGCTGAACACAACAGGGCAGGTAAGCGAAAACGGGCTATCACTGACGCCTCCTTTCTTGCTGTTTCACATACTTTTTCTAGCTCCTCTCCCAAAACCATTTGTAACTCTCCTCTTGTAGGCCCAGCACTTAGGACTCCATTCATCCTGAGCGCCATGCGGCGCCGACATTCTAAGGCATCTCAAAACCAATCTTCAAGCCTCAACACCCAGTCTATCTGATAGCCTTCAATGTCAGCAATCTAAACCAAGCATGACAACAAGCTGCTCTTGCTCTCACACCGGACACACTTGGTATTGATGCACTGAGTATCAGAAACAAGATATCAAGATGCACACATTGGTTGAGCTAACCGCCCATCACTTTCCACTCGCCCCTGGCTGCGCACCTCTGGTGGTCCAGTGTAAGGTCGTGCTCCCGGACATGCAGTCACTGAATCATCATCATCATCATC
>NW_008751786.1:1189272-1194788 GCF_000715545.1 Opisthorchis viverrini
TTTCCCCCAGTTCACCGGTATATCCATATTCATGAAAGCAACAAAGCTATCTTGTCCCGAGAAAGGAAGGGTTAGAAAAGGCCGGCTCTAAGAGGTGCACACTCCCATCACCCATCGGTTGAACGTGACCGCCAACGGGTTATTCGATGCGGTCGAAATACTGTTAAAACCAAGAAGTCCGGTAATGCGAAATACTGTTAAAACCAAGAAGTCCGGTGGTGCGGGACACGTTGCGCGCAGCCGCATCAGGAGCGAGACAGTAGTGTTTTACTCCATGCGCCCAAATGTTAGGCCAACCCCGTGCAACAGACTATTGAGTCATCGGCTCCGGACATGGTCTCCAAAGAAAGCCCTACTGCCCGCTACCTCGCGTCAGACTTTTGAGTCCTAAGGGCAAGGTCCCTGAACAAAACCCTACATCATCCAACTGCTTTGTGGGTCAGACTTTTGAATCAAAGTCTCAAACGAAACCCCTTTCTCGGCCTGAGCAACCGCAAAGTATCATTTGCCCGCACAGTTTCGTGTCCAATGATGACTTTCCCCGACCCTTTCTCACCATTCAACCAAATGTTGTTGGGTCATTTGATTGTCAGTTATCTGACCAATGAACCTTATGCACCCTGCTGTCTATCAACAATGAACAAAAATAACACATTTCCAAGTCCACGAGATACTTACATACATAGGAACTTCTGACGTCTATACTCAAATTCGTAAACAGGCAATACTCGATGGAACCTTATATTCCCTCAAAATGACGTATTCCGTATCTCAGAAATAAGCAAAACAGACCCAAGCGTGGTTATATATCTCAAAAAGTCACGGACGAACTCAGCTCTTTCACATTTCTCCCTCCACGTACACGGTAACTTGTCTGAAAAAAAAACAACTGGTGCGAAGTGATGTGAAGCGGAAGTGCCCAGAGAATGGGGAATGTAGACAGTTATTGCCATCATCAGAAAGGGTACGCGGATGCTCTGTGAAAACCACCGTGTCATCAACTTGGTAGCAATCGCATCGAACGACCTTGATGTTCTAATCCTTCAAAGGAAAGATACGTAAAAACTCACTATACGTTCCGTCTGTAGCACTTCTGAACTGCTGTCTTCCGTGCTCAATATTATCTCTCTCCCTATCGATATCGGTCACGTTACTGTACAAAAGCTTATCTCAAAGAAACACAACAAGCCCCGCTTGTTGGGCTCAACATGACTGTGATTTTCGCTGAGTGAGTGTTCTTGTGACTCGATTGACTGTCATCGGATGGCACTAATTCCCAGGTTGAACAAAATTTCAGTCACAAACAATGGGCCTATTCATTTACATCAATGGATTAGTATTGCGATTGCTGGAGGTCTGGAATATCAGGAAAGTAGAAGCTTCTCTTCTCGGTGTGGTGGTTCAACAGAATACGGATCTACGGAATCTCCTCTTGTGAACTGAGTCAACATTTCCTTGGATTGTTCTTCTTGTGACACTATATCTGACTTACGTTGATAGTTTGTTCTGTTCATTAGAGACGTTTTAGCCCGCGTTATTCTGTTATATTTCATTTTTACGGTAGCGTACTTATGCACACTTGCTTAGTCCAATATCTCATTTGTTCAGCCATGTCTAATGATGAAGAACTCGAAACTGACTTGGGTGAAAATTCCGTTCACGTACGTGAACGTCACACTTAACTTTTGGCGTTGATAACCCCAGAGTGGGGTTCATCCAACTGGAACGCTACTCCCACTTTTGCCATATTACCTCACAACGAATCATGTCTTTATACGTGGTTTCTCAGCTTCCAGCTGAAGTTGCTGCGGAGGATACTGATGTAATTGACACCATGACATTATTATTATCATCTCACTGAATCCAGACAGCACTCTAAAAGCAGTTGTGGTCAGACAAAAAGCGATCTCTAATGAAGCTAATTTACAGAAGTTGCTTTCAGTAGTCGAACTGGGCGATTGCACGCCACCACAACTTTATTGACACACGTAAAGTCTGGTTTGCGGCAAGTAGTTTGACGACTCGATTGTAAAGCAACTGTAGATGCAATGTCTTCCTCTAAATACTCGCCAAATAGTAGCTATCCAATTTGATGTCCCGCTATGGTCATGCGCAGAGACTGCAGACAAAATTCATGAATGTTTCTCAGACCGTTTAGTCACCTCAACCCCACAACATAGTCGACTCAGTGATAGCCCTGTTCTAGCACGCCTAGATCAAATGCAAACACAAATCGGCCTGCCCGTAGCCACTTTTAACAGGGTAGTTACTACAATGAAACAGACTAACATGTCTCAAGCCCCGACCAGTTTCCGTGAGCCGCGCTCCTCATCATTGTATCATAACCACTTCTGTTTTTACCATACGAAAGTCAAAGACAAGGCTTTACGTGCGTCTGTGTTTCCACTGACCAGGGAAACCAAATAGCTTTTGTTCATCCTGGGAATCAGTACCAACCGATGATAGCCAACCGAGTCACAAGAACAGTTACTCAGCAAAATCGCAGCCACATTGAGCCCAACAAGCGGAGCTCGTCGTGTGTTTCATTGAAATAAGCTTTTGTACGGTAACGTGGCCGAAGTTGATAGGAAGATGATACTAAACACGGAAAACAGCAGTTCACAAGTGCTACAGACACGTGTATAACTGTCATAGGAGCGGAAACTTCGTTCTCGTACGGTGTGATTTTGGCGAATCAACGATTTCGAAGCCGGCAACCACCCGCTATAGCAACTCGTTGGACACATTCCAAGGATTGTGTCCTTGTTTTTCAAGTTGTCAGCTTGTTTAGCGTGTCGAGGAGGCGGTCTAACATACCCTCCTCAGTGTGTGTGGAAGGCCACGAAAGCAAAGGTGGGAAGTTTGCCGGATCGTTCGGAGATCAACAGATGTTTTTTGAACAATATTTCGCCAATCATTTATGCTTTGAGATAGTGTTGTATTTCAACTGCCTATAGGCCAGAGGCGCTGGCTATATGGAGAATTTCGGGCCCCGTGAACAAACTTGCTGCTGGAAGTCGAGCCGTCCGAAAAAAGGAAATATCACGTGCATTGGGCAGTTGTCGCAACCCTATTTCGGTTAGTCGGAACCTAAGCCAATCAGAATAGAGTATTTTTAGTTGGCCGTTTCTATTTTGGATCAGTAAGTTAGATGGGGAAATACACGGGTAAAAACCAAACAAACCAAGTCTCACTCCAATAAACTGTCAATTACAGTCTGAAAACTTAAGAGAAATGAACGAAACCTTGCGGATTGTGGTGGGGCCTTAACAAGGTGAGAGATTTCTAAGCGAGCGAGGTTAAACTAACGCCAGGATGGCCCACAGATGGGGATGAACATTTGATCAAACGGATGATAGACGGACAAGTGGACTTCGCGCTTGAAGAGCATTCGAACGGTACACATTCTTGCCGTACTGGAGTTTATTCCAGAGTGGGAAATCTGTGGAGTAGAGTTTTCTGTCTCTTCTACATGTGATCCTTTTTGACTCATGCTGAGGCTGTGCCTGAGGGCTAATATAAATGAGTGAAGCGACGAGCAACAGTTTATCCTCGAGTGTCAGTGATTGTGGGCGTATGAGACGTATTCAAGGCCTGCGGCTTTTCAATACACGGAGGCTTGGAGGTAGTGCGGTGTTGGGGAGCTACCGGAGCGTTGCAGCATTTTAAGACCCATGATACAAGTCTTCGAGCCCACCTTCAGCCCAGGGAAACGGAAACAGCCAGGCTCATTTGGTTTTTCATTTTTTTTACTTGAAAGCTATTTATGCTCATCAAGACACGTCACTAAATTAGCCATGTCTCTGACCAACCGCACTAAAATGAGAGGCTGTGGAATTACGTCGACATGGACGGACTTCGTCTCTGGCTCATACTTGCTGGCCACAGTAGAAAACACCGTGTGTTCTGTTCCACCCACTACTGCGCAGATGGGCTGAGTTTGCGTATGAGATCTCAATCATATGACGGGACACTTTTACCGACTTCATAAATTTTTTGTGAACGAGTACTTCATTGGGTTTGCGTATGAGATCTCGATCATATGACGGGACACTTTTACCGATTTCATAAATTTTTTGTGAACGAGTACTTTATGGGTGCAAGGAGATTCGCCAACCAGCCTGCTCCGGAAAATGTAAAGCACCACTCTTGATCATCGGTTTTTCAAATCAAGCTTTGTAAACTGGTGGCCTCACAAACTTTCTAACTTTAACTAAAGTTCGGGTTGGGGTTGCATCACCCTGAGAGCGACACCAGACTTCCCACCACGGGAATGTTTTTTTTTCAGAGGCACGCAGCTAATAAATTGGCAGCAATAACTTCTCTGTGATGGAGCCCTTGCAGCAGTGAGAGTCTAGTGAAAATAATGTTTATTCCCAGGTGGTGGGTGACATGCAGTCATGCCTGATCATAACCAACTACCCCTCGACCTCCTCTTTCGAATCGCGTCCAGTGCACATTTGAGTTTAGCGGCGATACATTACTGGACAAGTAAAAGATCCTGTATTCAATTCTTCCTATCCTCTTGGCCCGCTTCAAGCTGATGTAAGACTTAAATGCCTACTTGATCTGATTATGATGTGCTACTGGCCTGGTTGGTTTTCCCTTCTTCCTAGCCAACTTACACCTCGTTCTAGTCTAGTCCCTAACCCGGATTACTTGGTCAGCTCTGTCTAATGACTGGTGCTCTCAGCCCAATTCTAACTCACGGAAACCAAAAAAAGTTAGCTAATTTCTTCATTACCAGAGCTCATTCTGCGCCTTTAAATATATATCCATCTGATAGTTTGCCCCACCAAACACTCACGCACAACATCGCGGTGCGCCTCCGCTTGATATGCTATCTCACACCAACGCTCAGACGCCGTTTAGCCATGGTGCACTCGCCGTGAATATCACAATTCCGTTTCCACTGTCTCTTTGGCAGCTGTCATTTCACTTGTCTCCTCTGCGTCTGTATACTGTTTGCTTGTTCGAATTGACTAAGTTGTCTTTACTGGCCTTGCTTCCCCCCAACAAGCAAAAATTGGTAACTTGGGTATTTATTAATGTACAAACCGCATTAATGACTGCTCGGATGGTTTTCCACCTTTCAGATCTGGTAGAATGCACGGGCGATGAAAACCCCGTATGATGGACGGGTGCACCTTGCAGGAAGGGTTACTCTGTTACGTTCCGCCATGGAGAGTTCGTATACCTGCCACCCCTCCAGCAGCACCGGTGCACCGCCCATCGCCGGTGGTTTTCGGCCTTGCCTTTAAATTCAGGAAATCAAAAAAAGCACTGCCGACTTCTATTTGGGACTGCTGGTGTTAGGCTCGCCGCAGTTGAGTCATGTATCTGGCAGTGCCATAAACCACAGATGAGAGATATTAACCACTCCTCTTTAAAAAAAAATTAAAATAAAAAATATACCTGGGATAGCCTGAAGATACTCGTTTCATTGGCCCCAACGACCACCATGACATTCATTCCAATCTATTGGACTACTCGTTCAAATTCAACCACCTCTGTGT
>NW_008751786.1:1194964-1225400 GCF_000715545.1 Opisthorchis viverrini
ATGATCATGCCAGACGGCATGCCACCCACAAGTTGGGAATAAACATTATTATTATTATGAATGCCCGTGGCCTACATTGATGAGCATAGCTGTATCTGTCCTCGTTAGAACAGAGGCTACACCACACCAAAGCCCGTTTCGTCAACCAAACGAAGCACACACCTACCCGCTGTTCCCAGGTGTGGACACGAAATTCATCATCGCCATGCATCACTCATAGATTGAAGCTGATAGCAGTACTTCGGGGACCGGGGACCATCCCCCTTACAATCGCCTTTCCTCCTAGACTGTCCTAGTATTTTTCACTTCACTAATAACCTCTAGGAATCCCAGTCCACCATCTCAGAAGTGCCGCCTCAGATATTCTTACGTGTCTGGTTCCCCTTATCACATGTACAATGTCCCTGTTCACGTCGAACCCCTCTCTGCACAACAGAGACCCTATAATCGGAATCTTTCGGTGAGCTGAAAACTAACGCCATGCGGTCACCCGTTCCAACTAGTCAAACGGCTAGCCTCCCTGCTGGCCACCTCGGCGACAAAGTTTTCTCTTCCAACATTAGGCACCTATTCTGACCCATCTAACAATTGGTTTCTGGGTCAGCAAACAAATCCACCCTTTTCTGGGCATATTTAGCGTGCGAACATCCCCTTTTAGATTTTTTACCTATTGACACCGTTTTATATGATGCCTCCTTGCACTCAGAAAACGATACTGCTCTCATTCTATTCCTTCCTCATCCCCCTCTTTCCAAGCTTCAGACCTCGGTTGTATCTGCTCAGACGCCCCTTACAACCGTTATTTACTCAATCTGACTGGTGCCCGGCCCCCCAACTGAAGGGGGAATTATCCGTGGACTGCGTCGGCCTGACTCTGTCTGGCCAATCTCCTCGCCCAACCCAGGTCAAACGGAAATGCGTCTCCCTTCTCCGACTGTGGCATGTTCCTCGGCCGTTAAGGGGCTGTTCATAAACCAAAGTATGTCAGCGCAATGAAAGTGCGGCACTGTCACATCCAGCGTGCCGGCACACTCCCAACTAATTCCTTCAAATCTCGACCACAACCGCTCGCCGACATGAGCCCGTAATTAAAACTACGAGCGAATTTTCCACCTGGCCCTAACCACCTGTGGGACGAGTGCATTCTAACCCGATGAAACCTTCGTTCGGATTTGACCGGCCCAGTTTTCTGTTGCAATTTTGGTTTACCGCTCCCATAAGTTTGATTCCATGCACGGCGTCCGTTAGGCCCTATACAGTAGCGCTATTTCCTCGTCGAACCCATCCCTTACACCGACTTCCCTACAACAGTGACACTGATGGGTCTACTTAGTTTCAGGTTAAACCATCTTTTCAAGGCAAAGCTTGCTATTTGCTTCAACTTCGAATTATTCTATCCCCGTCTCGATCTCTGCTTGTTGTTACTCTTGCCATTTACTCAACCGCCCAAGGCCGCTCATGGCTAGCTATGTTTCTCGCTGTTGGTTTATGTCAGCCCGCCTAATCTTTGGACTAGTCGGACGTCATGCCTATTGTCCCAGTCTTTCTCTGTTTGTGCAGGTGCGATGACCTTCCATGTAATAAGCATTCCTCGTTGGTCTTACCTTCCTTCCAGATGTCTTGTTTCCTGCTGCGTTCGGGCTGTAAGACCTGATGAAGCCTCAAGTAGCATGCTCCTTACATGTTGGGAAATGAGCCCTACATTATGTTTCTCATCAGATATTGCCAACTGTTGATGACATTGACCTCTTTTTCGCGCACTGTCCAATACCCGTAAGTCCTCCAGTCATGCTCCATTCTGACTGTAAACGTATGATCAGGCCGGACAGTATGCCGCCCATATGTTGGAACTAAAGATTATTGGTATTATATTACAATAAGAATGTAAGTATGACAGGGGATTTGTGCGTGCTGGGAACTGCTTGGAAGAGGCGTAGTCAAAAGCAGTGGGCATCATTCGAAGTAGATTCGGTCACGCCTAAAATGACATGATCCAAACGCGGTGTACACAGAACGAAACACAGTTAATAGAGTTATTACTTGGGAAACATATCAAGCTGAAGCAAAAGCAGACCGATAACATTTCAAAGTGGCGGCAAATACAAAACGAGGGAGGGCAAAATTAGAAGCATCCTGCCTGGTACGTGATGAGAAAACCAAAAATTGTAGAAAACAAAGGAATGAGCAAACAAAAATTGTAAAAAACAAAGGACCACAATACCGGATCAAATGAAATAGCAGAGTTGCTATGGTTTCACCTGTCAGTTCTGACAGAGCTAAAAATAGCCGTTTAGGCTTCGTGGCCTTGGACAATTAAGCTTATAGCCGGGGTCATCAAAGGTTAAGTGGAGATGATGAAGCGGACGAATTAGTAATACGAGTAATACAAGGTAGCAGGAATCTTTGAACCGCGGAGTTGAGTGGAACTGCGGAGATTCATTGCTGTGGCTGTTGGAGCGAAGTCGGTTGCAAAAGTTCTTTAGGAAAGCGGGTTGGTGCAAACGCATTTGGTGGCACGCGAAGTGTAAAGGAAACTACTGTCTTTGTGAGGAGCATCTTCATAACATTATTTTCAAGTGCCAATTTTGTATTGCGTAATTTCTTGTAGCTGATACCCATTGAGGAGTTGGCCTCAAGACATACGAGGCCTACCTAAAATGCACAGTTCCTCATTTACGAAAGAACGTATTTGATCTAATGGCCTTTACATGAGTCACAAAATCCTCGTCGCCTTCTTTGTAGTGGCGTTCTGAGACATTGGTACCAGCATTCTACAATTAACTCACGACTGTTGATTCGCTCCTCAGGCACCTGAAAATGTTTCCTGGAACTCCAGGAGACGATATTTTGGGGTTTTCTGATTCGGCTCAAGTTCACACCATAGTGTGCGTTTGTTGCGGAACGTTTAGCAGACACACCTGTGCGCCTTCTGGACGGACCACGAGCTGGGCAGCGGAAATAAATAAATTTCAAGCACAGTTACCTGCGGAAAAGCCTGAGGATCGTCACTGCGCATTTGACAAAGGTCATTTTCTCAGCAGTCCGAGTAATATACGCCACCCTTTGGACCCCAACCTCACTGCTACTATTCAGGACGTCACAAGGCACACAGAAGCCAAACCCTGTGTCCTTTGAACACACCGCGTTGTGGCGCAGTATACTCAACCACCGGCGACAGGTCTCCAGTCACAGCTGTGAGGTCTCGGTGCAGCAGGATTTGCTCTTGAGAAATCCAAACCTTGGCGACAGTTGTTGCCATGAGCTACAACGCCCGCAGTTTATTCACAACTCGGTAAAGTTGTTCACGCAGGGCATCAAAAGTTGATGGAAGTGACTTGGGAACACGTGGAAGGCGTATCCTTTGGCCCGGTTGGTCGTGATCAGGAAGCCACCTTCGGCGAATGGGGAAACAACCCGGGAAAAATCCACGAATAATATTTCTTACTGGCCGGGACAGACTGGTCTCTGAATATGAAAAAATGGATGCAGGCAATCCACATCGCTGAGTAAAGGAGGCCAGTGAATTTATCAGCACGGGTGTTAACACAAGGAACCATAAACCAGTTAACGCAGACTAATCTCACCTTGTCGCTTCGAGAGCAACGGGAGTACTTCCTTGTCGGTTGCGGTCTCAAGTGCCTCAAAACGAGGAAAAATGCATGCGTTATCATTCGAAAAACAACGTTTTGGAAGCAGCCGTCGAGCCGAGATGTCGGTTCGGTCACAGTGTTTTGAAGTGTGCATATCGTGTTCCCACATGAGCCACCAAGCGTGTCCGAACACCTTCTGTTCGGATGGGTCTGAGCGGGGCACTTACTTTTCGAGTAACCTTTGGTGTCCTCCTGACGGTTGTTGGTTTCCAAAATGGGCAGTCCCGGATAATGTGTGCACAGATCGTTTGCAAGCAATGTACAATCAATGGGACGCAGGATGAATCGTGGGTCTCTGCGGCGCAGCAATTTCTGATCTGTTCGAAATAGGCGCTAGTATTGTGACAAACAGAAACCAACCGTACAGCATCGTTAAGACTATCCATGAAGTGAAAATGTGTCGGCTGTTTGAAGAGTATCTATGACCAAAATACACGAGTTCTACATCATTAATTCACGGAGTGATAAGCAGGATCAAGGATTTTGCTCAAGTTTCTTGAGTTGGTTTTGTGCTTGTCATTCAACCGCTGCAGTTCACTTGATGTAAACAACTAAAAAGGGCAGCACTTCGCTTTAGAGCGGGTCAGTAAGCTATTTAGCGCAGGAATTTGCATACCGCAGGAATTTGTATACAAAGTGTCTGGTAGCGCTATAGATTGGTTCCTAGAGTGAACACGGACAATTTTTGGAGGAGGACTAGTCCACGCAGCAACTGCCAGAAATAAAAAATTTACCTGACGTAAATAAGTACCTGAGCTGGAAACTTTTCATACCATGTACCCTCTGTGTGTTTGTCTTTCTTACGGCGTAAAACCTGCTGGACAAACTCTTCAGTTAGGACATTCTGTTCAGTTAGGAAGTAAGCAAGGATAATGTCTCCTTGGAGGTGATGATACTCCAGAGGAAAAAGGCCAAAACCAGCGGGGCGCACTGGACAGTCTGTAGCGGATAAGGACCTAAGTATGCGTGTTCAATAAAATACACAATCAAAATATCAGAGTAGAAACAACAAGTGTCAATAAGAAATGGACAAGTGAATGGAAAAGACTCACTAAATTGAGGGTCCAATAACCACACTACACGAAATGTTGTGCAGTGATCGTATTAGGCGGCGAAGAATATATCCAGAGTAAGAAGGATATTCTCCACTGATAGTTCGAGTGTTAGAAGTAAATTCCACGGTAGGAATTTATCACAGCTGAAAATTGCCACAAGGATTTATTGTGACGTTCAACAGTCCACACAAAACACATTAATCCAATCCCACGATTTCAGCAAACAGCAATCAGTTCAGTCGGATGCAATTTCACTGGCTCAGCAAAAAGCAGGGAAGTCGCGCCAAGAAATCGTGTATTTCGCCATTTTCGATTTTAATGTAATTATTGGTACAATAAAACAAAATGTCATGATACGTGTACAGTGGTTACAAATTGCAATTCAAGTTTATATGAAGAGAGCAGAAAATGGGGAAAATGTAACATTGATTTGCAAAACACCACAAGTCCATGGATTTAAGTTTCGCAGTCACGTTCCAGTAGTTCGTTGGGGACGCTCAATGAGGATTGCGTCTTTCGTGCGCCCTGAATTGACAACTTGTTTGGCGCATTCCAGAAGCGGTCTGACGTAACATGGCAGTTCTGCTGCCTCTCCAGATCCATTATCTTGGCTCCACACATCCTGCAGCTTGAAGTTTCTTTTGTTCGCCACGTTCCAGACAGGAAGCTCTTTGTTATGCCCCAACTCGTATTGTTTTTACCCGCGATTTTTAAATCCCAACGATCAGGTCTTGTGTCATCCGATATGTTCTCCATAGGAGATAAAGACCCCTGGTAATTTTAGATCTCTAGCCGTGCCACCTCAGGTGTGATGAAGTCTACTTCGTTAATGACCAATGTTTACGTCACCGTCCCTTTTCCAGGAAATTCCTATTATTCACAACCCCCATCAGTCATGCTCTGATTCTGACTGCAATACTATGATTGTGCCCGACGGTAGGCTACCCACTAGTTGGGAATAAATATTTTCATTAGTATTAGGCAAACAAAGGTCAGCGACCGATTTTCTTAGGCGAATTTGCTTTATACCTTCCGTAGACGTTTTTCATTTTCAGAGAACGCCAAAGAATGCAAAAGTATTCCAAAGTGCTATTTCGCGTTTCATCGCTCGTAAACCGGTGACAAATAGCACATCGGTGGTTGTCCGTGACCTTGAAAATTCGCTCATGTAAACAAAATGTTTTGAGCAGAATATCACCAAAGGGTGCAACTGGATCAGACCAACTGCGCTTAAAAGTCACGACTTCGAATTCCCTATAATTTTGGATTCTACTGGGCTACACGGCCACAAATATACGGGGCCCTTCGCCGCACAATGCTCTTAGCTGCACAACCTTTCCGAGTGAACCATTTTGCATCACAATGTCGCATTTTGTTGCGTGTATACTCAAACCAAAAACCATCATAATCTACGTTCACATTTTTGCGGCTCAACAAATTTCATTGTCCACTGAAGCAATCATACTTGGAGCGGAAAAAGTCTGGCGGAATACTTTCCTAGCATGGCTGATACCCCGGGGTGCCTAGCTGGAGCTCAAAAGTTTGGACTCGTGCCTTAAATTCCCTTGCCTGTATCTTCTCGTTCGACAGGGACACGTGGTGGCCTCCAAAAAATCAATTATAGTGTGCGAATACTGGGCTGCTAGATAAACTAATAAATTGAATTAAAAGGCGCGCCAAAAAGCATTCGAAACAAGGTTCAAAATGGAGTTGGTAAAGACAATTTCGGTGATTGGCAAGCTCACGAGACAGTGCGTCATTTCCACCCAGCTATTTAAGCACATTGTTTCCTAAAAACTCCTGATGTGCTCATGAGCCTGTGAGTGAGCGAAATTCATCCCCAAGAAGCGTAGCAAAATTTCCCCGTCAGGGTAATCCAAACCGCGAAAGTTTTTCAATGGCATTGTTGAACCTGACATTTCTTGATTCGAAAGCCCAAGATCCCTGCTGGCACTCGCATTTGTTACACCTTGTCTAAATGTACTCAAAGTTTGCTGTAGCTTAGGACTTCATTTATTTGATGGCTGTCGTGGTTCACCTTGACTCACTTGCGGCAGTGGGGTATGAATTCATGGAAGGACAATTTTTTCTGCATTTGTCTCCTTCCTTTCATTCAACGCTCTATAGGTAAGGGCATGAAGAATGCAAGTAGTTTTGCCCGCGTAAAGCAGGAAAAGATCAGTCATTTCCGGTAATTGTTCGGACACGTTCTCTGTGCTCGCATTCCTGAGACAGATATAAAGCTGACGATTTCAATGGAACCGGTGAGGGCGCCCAGTATTTTCACGATGAAATTGAATTTTCAAAAGCTACGACGTGTCCATAATGGAATAAAACGAGCAGGCAACTGAATTTGGAATATCCTTCTAAAGTTTTGAGCCCCATCCAGGCATCCGAGGTCCCAACGATGCTAGGAAAGTGTTCCACCAGACTTGCTTCTCAAGAGTTACGATTGCTTGGGTGGACAACGAAATTTAGTGAGCTGCAAAAACGTTAAGGTAGATTGAGGCGGTTTTTGCTTTGAGGACATACACCCCAGAATGCAACATTTGGGCGCGGATCGTTAAAGTAGATTAGGGTGATTTCTGGTTTGGGCGCATGCACAACAAAATACAACATTATGGCGAAAAAATTTATTCCTGCCACAAAGGTTTTGGGGCTAGGAGCATTGTACGACCAAGGAGTCCTATTTGTGTTCGCCGAAGCTGACCGCCAGGTTTATTCGTGCGCGAATTCGTGGTTAGTTTTAAGTCCCAAGGGTGACCCTCCCGAAGCAAACTCGTAGTTAATATTCTAAGCACAAAATTGTCCCAGTTTTGCGGAAAGCTCGGTTACATAATTCTATTGATATGGAAGCAAACTTGGCGAGTAGACTAGTATCGTTTCAGCATCTGGAGCACAAACATCCGGTCACCATGCTCCTTTTTGAGAGGCCGCACTTTAATCAATACCTGAATTTTCTGACGTCCAAAAGCTCAGCGCCCTGTTACTTTACGGAAGTTCATAACCGGAGGTGGGAAAACAAAACACGTTTAAATTTGTGCTGTCCGCCCAAAGTGACTACAACTGCGGCGTCAAATCGCAGTCTCCACTGTTAAAGGGCGAATGTTTGCTTTTTGGTCACCGAGGTAGTTAACATGTGATTGGTTGTAGCCAAGCTTCTTGGGTTGGCTGCATACATGAGGCGGCCGCTTTGGCCGCGTTTGTTTTGTCCGCACGCAGCTGATAGTACCGTTTCGGCGTTTCCCGGATGTCACTGATGTTGAAACCACGACTGACGTGGACCGACTTGGGCGAATTGGTTTAGGGCTGCTGTATCTGGAGCTTCTGTACACCTTTATGTAACGGATGGCGTGGGGATCTGGCAACCTTTTGCAAATTCTTTGGTCGAGGGTGAACATTCTGCGCCCCTGAGCCGATACCAACGAATAGGATTCATTGCCAATCACGCACCTACACGTTAAGTTGTTGCTAAGGCGACTTGGGTATGTAAAAATCTAACAGGCCTGACATAAGTACACGATAAAATAGCTCACGATCAACCATGGTATCGATCTTTCCTACTGCTTTCACCATATACAAGGAAACTTCACCAAACGTTCACAGCTAAGCAGAAATTTTACAGCAGGTTTTAAACCTCCGTGGCATTTCATGACTGGCCACTCCGAATAAGTGGATCAGTCAGTGGGACAACCAGACGGCTACTGGTTTGTCATTCCAGCCGCTGAGAATAAGAATACGGTCGCTGAAGCGTGAATGCGTTCGCCTGTTCAGATGGGGTGATCTAGGTGCTTGCGATGTGCGCTGGTATAGTAGAGCAAGCACGCTGACCTCGAATGTCAGACGTTCAGAGTGCGAACCCAGGCGCGGCCAACAATATGCACTGTTGAGCCTCCATAAAGCTGGAGGCACTAATATGTGTTAGTACGTAAATCTGGTGTAGGACGAAGGGATTTGTACATTTAAATTTATCACAGAAACAGTAACAAAAAGCGTCTGTTCGCCAAAAAGCAGAAGTCATCCTGAGGGTTTTGGATAGATAATAAATTTTTAATTACTTTTGCAACGCTATGGCTTGTCGGGCTTCAATACTGTACAACGTAAGACCCCCCGAATTATGTTAAAAAGGTGCACAGTAGTATGGTGTGCAGGCTACTGCTGCTTCGTTGACAGCGACCTCTGCAAGGACTAGCCGATTATTGCTGGCCTGAATACTGATATCATCGTTGCTGCGCTATCCTTGTCCGACCACATGAGAGATTTTGAACCAACAACGAATCGGACGTCAAAACCAATTCGGTGCTCAGTATTCGCACAATGGAATCAAATTTTTGAAAGCTACGACGTTTCTTCGTTGGACTAAAAGAGATAGGGTGTGCAGGCTACTGCTGCTTCGTTGACAGCGACCTCTGCAAGGACTAGCCGATTATTGCTGGCCTGAATACTGATATCATCGTTGCTGCGCTATCCTTGTCCGACCACATGAGAGATTTTGAACCAACAACGAATCGGACGTCAAAACCAATTCGGTGCTCAGTATTCGCACAATGGAATCAAATTTTTGAAAGCTACGGCGTGTCTCCGTTGGACTAAAAGAGATAGGCGATTACATTCAGAGTACGAGTCTAGTCTTTTGAGCCCCATCTAGGTACACCTGGGTAACAGCGTTTGGTTTGTACCACACAGTCACTGAAGCGAATTTGCAGCAGAGATTACATGAGATAGCTGGCAGAGCGTTGTACAGATACCTGGGTGAATCAGACTTGGTTAACTTCACTTCACTACACTGATCGGCTATGGATATCGTGGTTCTCCTCAGTAATGTATTTCAGGTCCCCAGAAGTTAAATCGCTCTTTTCAACTGTACCGCCTACAACATATCACAGTTTTAACTAGGTGGTCTTGCTTGCCCGTAAAATTAACGCGCCAAATGCTGGAAATCTTCAAGTTGAAAATGAAGGATGTGCAAACATGGACCGGTTGAATAGTTGCACGAGAAAAAAAGGTGCACTAGGAAATTAAGAGAAAAACAGAACATAGGACTATATTGGGAGCTACTCAGGGGAACACAGAAAACTGCTCTGAGGCCACGTGCCGGGTAAAAATAAATCAACTAATCAGGTGTGCAGGTCAGGAATACTTGTCGTAACCAAACGGAATTACAGGGGTCAATAATTTTATACTTTCCAAACGTCTCGTGCCATACACTGGCCACTGAAGTCTTCACAGAATTATAACAAGCCACATTGTAGAATAAAGGAAAGGAGACCCACGATATGGATAACACGTAGTAAATTTAATCGTCTCAAGAGCGACAACCAATGAAGAAATCTAATTCTATGGAGAGGGGCGAAATAATGAGAGGACTTGCTATGCAAATCGTCCATTTTTGGGTGATAAACTGAAATGCGTTTAGGGTAAACCGCAACCCTACATGCCTCTCGTAATGCCTCGCAAGCACCGTCGCGTGATTCAGTGCTTATGGCAGTCCATCAATTGGTGAGGGTACATATAGCTACCATCCATAGGAGATTTTGAGTAGTCAAACGAGCAGACAAAACTGAGGACATCTTGCACAGATTCTCATTATGTAGCGCAAGAAAGCCGAAGGAACAGAACTGCCAAAACGTGTTTTGCAGGATAGTATATTTGTCGGGGTTTAACTGGACCTTGGCAGTTTTTGAAAGCGCTAGGGATGGGATTGCGTGAAGACGGTGTTGATACCACGACAAATGATTGTTGGATTGTTAGCTGAGCTCGCAAACGTTTCATCATTAATAGGGGTGACATCATCAGTGCGCTATTGGGGAGCGTAGTAGTGCGTAGTGATGGATTGGTGGTTGAACCTCTATTGGACTTCAAGGAATCGGATGATGCTATTGTGTCGTTTTGTAACTTTATTTTACTTCCATTATAACACTACATATTTCATCAATTGCATAATCGTTTTTGTTTGAATACGAAAAACTACAAAAACGCGCACTTGTACAATTTCACATAATACAAACGTGGTCACGTGCTTCGACTCTCTCTTCTGATTTTCGCTCGCGCTTGCAGCGTTCATTCGCGAGTCTCATGTACTAACTCTGGTACCAAAACATTTCAGACCATCTTCGGAATCTATTATATGTGGGAACTGCTCAGAAGAAGACCTCTGGACCAACATAATTGGATTATTGTTTAGTCCCTGACCTGGGCCAACGACGAACTATTTTAAAGAGAACAATTGTTAGTGAGTCTGTTCCATCTGGTCTCTTTATTTTTGTATACCGAACCTAGCGTAATTATTTTTATTTCTTTGCCACACACTTCTGGTAAACTAACTTATTGGGTAGCCAGACCACTACACTCTAACCCACTTGGATGCCTAATTGTATGAGGACTTTGTAGATATGATCAGAAGACCAAAAAACAAACTCTTGACTTCAGCGCAGAAGGATACAAATGAAATAAAGTTCATGAACACCGCATCTAAGGAGTTTTAATATGAACCATTAGTGTTTACTGTAGGTGTAATGTGACTTGAATAAAACAGGCAAACTAAGGGCAACGTGCCTATTATTATTTTGCTGCTTTTAAACCGCTTGCGTGCCAAAATCTTCCTCGGTTTGCTGTCTCTCTGTCGTTAGTACGTTTATGTTTTCCGTTCGCGACCTAAACCATAAAAGCATTTTGATCTTCTTAGTTTCACCAAAACTTTTCAATACTGACATTAGCCATACAGTTAAGCAATGGCCATTTGGCTTGATCGTTTAATGTGGCTTGTGATTGGTCTGGATTTGCAACCGCCTGGTGAACTATAATATTTATCACCTATTACAATCATCCGACCAGACGCACGCCAAGTAATTTACTTTTCTCATTTGTTTGTTTGTTTGTTTGTTTATAGACCTGGTGAAGAACACTTCGTGCACTGAGATTTCGGAAATCTCTGAGTGTGCTCAACTTTAGCGCTGAAGCAGATATTACTCTCATTGCTTGCTGATCAGATGTCTGTTGGTAGGTTTGCCGCACTTGAAAGTTAGTCCGCAAGCATTCCGCCACCATACGAGGAGTCATCATCTCTTTGCAGTGAAGTGGTGTTTTCTCAGGTGTACTTGCCCTTTTGTAGATTCTGAAGACAATCACTCAAGTGCGTATTATCACTGGCCAACAACGTTGTTAGTTTTAACACTATAGTATGCTAGGGGCGTATATATATGAGTTTTAGTCTTCCTTGACGGTAAAACTCGAAGGATTTTCAGTAGCTGCTTAACCATTGTTCAAACTCGGAGAGATACGTCAATGCGCTTGATGGTGAATGCTGTGAGCTCACTGAATTGACAAACGTAGGAATGTCTTCCAACCACTTGGCGATTGAAGCGTAAAACCATCAACCGTGCGTTCGGTTTCTGTGCAATGTCTCTGGTTATGAATCGGGCAGGGAATGGTTCATGAAATTGCACAAATTGTGATCACTTGAGAAGCCACTCGACACGTGACCATTTGTTGTGCGTTCCATGAATGAAGAATGAGTTGCGTTATCTTTGCCTAGATGGGAGTGAATCATACTCCTATTCACTCGAACGATCAGCCTGCTGTCCGGAAGGTCGCGAGTTCGAACCTCCATAGAGTACCATGAAATTCGGAAAGCTGATGATTTTGAATAAGGATGAAACAGTTGTACGGTAATTCTTGACACTTCGGCATGGAAAGACCACAGTTACGGGACAAAATATCAAGTGAAATAGGTTGAGTAAGTCGGTAAGCCATTTTTCTTGTGTCCTGGTGTACGCGAACTTTCTGGCCATGCGCTCTTGCCGAAACAGAACTGAATCCGTAAAAACGTATTCTGAAAAAAACCTTAACACTAAAAACAATCCATAAGTAGCCCAGTGGAACAATAAAATTTTCCTTGATGATTGAAGCTTCAATCTGGGAAGGCGATGCTCGAGAAGCCCGTTAACACGTGTGACAGCATGATGTGGATCCCGTTTTTTAAGGATGAGCAACTGTGCAATTTAATCACTGCTGATCAGCCGCTTGTGGCCGAACGGTGAAGTATTCAAACTACTAGCCAAGTGGTCGTGCGCTTGAGATTCTCCACAGTTTCATGAAATGCGCAGTGCAATAAGGATGAAGCAGCTGTACAGTGCTTCTCGGCTTTTCAGCATAGGTTGGCTTCACTCACGGGACGAAATCCCCACAAGAAAGAAAACTTTCAGTTTGACGTGTATCAAAATCATCCAATGGGATAAACGAATGCACCAATTCCTGAGTGTTCCATCACATAGTCACGTACATGAAAGCTTGGGTTTTTCACGTCTGATGAAAACGTCGTTCTGGGGTAGTAATTATAACCAGAATATACCGCTCAACGTCCAGCAAATAGTTCATGAAAAATTTGCACACTACAATGCAGCGCACTGAACGTGCATCGAAATACCAACAAAGACATCATGCGACACAATAACCTACTCCAAGCTAGGTAGGCATGCTCCTTAATAGGGTATTTTCAAAATCGCCACCCATCACATCCATGATTTATAACTCTGGGGCAGTGGTTCACTCTTCAGCGGAAAGTAGTTTATGTGGGCCTTTAATCCACTCAGTGGATTTCGATAAACACACTCATTTGCATATCAGTTTGGTTGTCACGGAGACTATGGTGAACCTTTCGTTTAGAATGTTTTTCAACTGAATATGCTGCACAAAGGGCGCCTCATGTTCCAGTTGGCACGATATTCGAGATATCACAGTGTATTTTCACAGAGGAAACTACTCACAAGTATGCTGAAAACTCTTGGACAACATACGGTCAGCTTTGTCCTTCTTGGGGTCATCTGGTAAGCGCAGTCCCCAAGGTTCTGTCAACCTTATGTTCTACTTGAACCCAAAACGGACTGATCTCGACAAATACACTCAATGGATTGTTACACCCTTCCATCTACGCTTTGCTCTCCACTGCTCAATGATTACCTCTTTTACAATAAGTGAGCGTGGTTTCCCAAGCTGTAGTTAATTTGTAACTTATAGAAGCTTCGCTAAAACCGCTTTTGAAAAACCAAGTCGAGTTTGGACTAAACTAAAGTCTCATTGAAGAAGTTGCGCACAAACCTTGACCACATGGGCATGTTTCCTGATATAGAAGTGCTCCGATGCATCCTGCATAAAATTGCCTCTAGTTGGGTTCTGAAATGGAGAAACAGTTGACAAGGGTTATTGAAGCTAAGTGCCAATTGCGAAAAGCAAAAAAACCCTCGTCAATAAAACCGTGATTGTTTGTTATGGTGGAGGAGTTTAAAGAACCGTAAAGTTGACTTTTTAACTTTATTTTGGTGTCAGATGCTGTGCGGTGGTATGGGAGTCAGAACAAAGTGTCAGTGGATTGTTGATTGCTATAGGTGGCAGCTAATCCATGCACCTTTGATTCCGGACGATATCACAGGCCTCGTTCGAGGCTTTCTTCTAAGACGCTGATCTCCATTTGTTTCCGACAAACTCGAATTTACAAAGATGTTTGAGTTAATAAGTGTCCATTCATGGGGATATCACATTCCACTTGGTTTTAGGCTATGAAGTGTAGTCTTTATTGTCGAGCGTTTTAACTGTGGTAGATGAATAAACGGTGAGCACTCAGCTAACAAATGGATCAATTGCGAACAGAGGACTTATGGTTAATTATGTGTTCAAGTGCATTGTTGGATTACGTATTATTTTCCGCCTTCTTCTTTAAGGATAGCCATTTTCCAACTGAAGAAACCTGTTGTAGAATGGAACGCCGGCTGTAACCATTAATATCAGCATGTGGCGACGGGAGTGAATATTCTTCCGTATAAGAATGATGGAAATTCACTTTTCCAATAGCACCAAAAGAAAAAATGTCGACGATCAGAAAATTTTTGCATTTCTCCAAAATCCTCAAGCTCCGTGAGCGTCCTAAATCACACGGAAGCAAAATATCTGACTGCACGATGAAAAACAGTTCGGCTACCGGATTTGTCCCATTTCATTCGGGTTGGCTGTTAGGATGCCACCAGTATATGACGGTGCCGGATTTTCTGTGTTCACTGGTACATTCAAGGTTTCTGCCCACTGGTAGACGTATAGGAGACAAGCTAGCGGTTACCCCGTCAGTGTATCGGTGCAGGTCGCTTTCGAAGATAAGTTTCACAGTCGGTCGCGATGTTCTTTCAGAACAGAATTGTTTAAAATATTAACTCTAGAATAAACCACTGGTCCCAACTTGGGGGACGCAAGCGGAAAATTACTTATCGAGTAGACAAATGATTCTCCTTGGATTCTAGACCCCTTGTCGTTCTGCAAAATATGTTGTCCAGCTTAAGGTCAAATGATGTGACCATCTGAGCAAAGCAAGTATCGGACACAGTGGCTGTTCACTGAGCTGGGCAATTTGATTGCAAACGTTTCATTATCAGTCGAGGTGACAATCATCAGTATTTAGTTGGAAGCATAGTGGTGCGTAGCAATGGGTTAGTGGTTGTAGAAAACAGTGGTTATTGGGAAATTCGAAACTTTGGTGCCGTCACCTATTAGTGCATGATGGTTTTAGGGTACAAATCTGTTCATACTAATGTAGTCGCTTGTTCTTGATTTGTCTACGATGCGGGAACCGTATCGTCATTAAGGTGTTCAACACCCAACATAAATAATCACTGGTGATTAGGATGACCGCCTTGAGACTCTCTGGATTTGAGTGTCCTGTGAATGCATCAGTGCCTAGTACTTGGATCGAAGTTATGCACTGACTGAAATTAATCCTTGCCGGAATTTCCTTGAGAATATCTAATGCCAATTCCATAGCCAACATCAAATTTCAGATTTAAACCACACCGTGGGCTTTATTCTCCAGGTTGATGACAGCGTTCTGTTTCTCATAGAGTTTTGTTTTGCCAAAAGGAAAAGAGATTTCGTTATATCTAGTTGGGTCATTTAGGCTATTATACACAGCCAGGATCCCATCTACCTGTGGAAGGCTTACTGCGACCCGCTTTCAAATGTAAGAAAAGGCATTTCAATTCAACTCCCGAACCGGTGTTGGACATTTCGAGCTCTACTGTTGATTGTACTACCATTGTTTTTAAGTGTAGTATCAAGCCTAACACAAAATGCAGGTGTAGGGTTGTGTATTTTTACCTACCGTTTTATAATGGCTATATTTTCTCTCTTGTAGAGTATGTCGCAGTTGGTGTTTGTACTTTTAAGCAAGGGATTTAGTGAGCTCATCAAAGCACTCTCGTAACCGCTTCCAGATATGAACACTATAAGTTTTAGTAGACTTGGACAAACCGACAGACTCATCAAATGCCAAGAGTCACCACCTCAGTAACTAAACCATTTTGACTATTTTTGATGCACTGCTGCCAAGGTACTTCGCGGAACGGCGTTTGGCGAAAGAAGGCCGTATGACGCATTTATTAGCCTATTCAAATTGCATGGAGTCTCACACATTTGTGTACGTGGTCATTATTTGCTGAGGTGGTCTTAAGCCTGTAGCACACACCACCTGCTCGGACGCGAAAGAGATACAGTGGTCTGTCGTCTAATGAGGTGCCTCGCGTCCAGCTGTTGGCCTAGTGATCCCCTCGGAACTCTTAATTAGATTCGCAATCATAAATTCACCCCAATCTTAGTAAGCAGTTTGATGTCTAAATTTCTGTCCTCTTGAACACCTTCCGTGCTTCTGGGAGTAGAAAAGGGCTTTTGTTTCAGTGCAAAGTTTGACTAGATCCTTTTTGGTGAATAGTTTTGCGAATGTACACATTTCCTATGTACCACTTTGAGTAAGACCACAACTCTTCCGAAGTGGGACAGGCTGTGAGCTATCGATTTTCTAGAAGAGAGGGCATGTGGTACAAACCCTTTTTGATATTCAGTTTTTCGTTGCCTCAGCAAAGGCTTTTCAGTGTGGTTCACTCTTATCACAGCCAGACTAGTCCGTCTAAAAATCGCATTGGAACTCCATGCTGAACGCTTGCCGTGGTTAGGAAATCATTTGAATTTGAACACCTCGAAGATGGTTGCTAACTTGCCAACTTGCAAATGATGCAGTACGATGTGGGTTTAATTCACTGCATCATTGCAGACTTGCCTGTTATTGCTAGCTTAAGTCAAATCTAACACAATTTAATGGCAGTTTAATGGAATATTGGTAACAGGGTGCATTTATTGGTAGTTCATCGGGTGGCTGTTGGTCTGTTCCCCGGGCTCTGTTTGCCATGCTCAACAAAACGATCAACAGCTACTTGATCAATTACCCTGATTTTATTTTATTTTTAATTGGTGATAAATGTGTTAAAATACTATTGCACTAATCGCGAAAAATCACGACTAGGTATCGCAGATCTTACAAGACCAGTCACGGCGGGCGTACGGATAACCAGCCGTTGGTGTAGGGCAGGTTCTGTGGACATTAGCTTTGATGTTTTTTATTGCCATACAATTAGAAATTATCAGTAAATTATATTTAAAGGCCTAGACTGAAACAATTGTGAGTATGGATGGAACCTGACGTTGACTTACTTTAAAAATTTGAGTTTATGAGTTTGTTGTTAAAGTCTAAATCCACTCGAGCATTGCTTGGATTTTTTCAATTCTTTTAACATTATGAAATTTGAATGTAAGTCTTGAATGGCATTGGCGAGGGTTCCAAAGTTTAAGGTTACCAGATTGTTATGTAACGACTATGAAGCCGATATTCAGACACTGTGCACACTGCAGGGGAACGGAAATTCAGTGAGCCGTGTGCACTGGCTTGGCACAAGACACCTGATCATTCATAACACTTGATTTGGGAAATATTTGGATGACCCAGCACGAAAATTGCGTAGAATCTTAAAGATTATGTAGGTGAGAGAATAGCAGAATTACGAAATGCGTACCTTCATACCTTCAACACGGCTGCTGAGCAAAATCATTCTACAGTGTTTCACCTTTGGTATTGTTTCACAATATGAAGCGCGCGATCAATATAGAACAAATGGAGCGATGCCTGGTCTTGTTGTTCATGGACGGCTGTTAATATATTATGACATCCCCATCACTAACCGAGGAGACATCGTTTGTGCAACCTTGAGTGGATAAATTTCTTTTCTTCTGCCTATACCTATAAATTTCCTTATGATATATAAATTAGTACATAATCTTAAAAAGGGGAGTAACCTAACCATCCATCCCCGCACTGAAAATGTCACCCTGACTGAAACGTTTGTAATCCAGATGCCATGTTTGGTGTGCATACTGATATATAGCGGCGAAACCGAGCTACTTTCATCCCGAACCGCTATCAAAGCTCTGTATCACAAATTCTATTATTGCGTTCGATTGACACTAGTTCTGAGAAAAAATCCGACGTATAAGGTTTGAGCCACATCCAGCAGAAAGAGAAAATTGCTGCACCAAATTCATCGTGATGTCAACTTTATCCAAAGTCAAGCATTCTACGATATCCAACGTGTCTTAAAAATAAAGGTAAAATTTTGAATAACCACAGTTCATGTTACTTACTTGGGGGCCTCCTGCGACAGGTAGGATATCCTTCATTTGTGGGCTGCCAAATACCTTATAATTTAAGCAGAAATGGGTTGATGGGACGAGCAACAGAGAATAAAATCTGCGCGTTCTATATTAGACAAGTCCGTTACACCAAAGTTAGCATAAAGACAAAAAATTTAAGTTTCAAAAATACGAGCGAACCTTTGTGAAGTTTATGAGATTCAGGGCAACTGAAATACCTCTTGGGTAAGCTGTAACAATACCGGAAGGTTAGACGTCAATTTCGCAGCTTTTGTCTCCTTTCATACCCCACTAAGAGTGCATTTTTTATCCATGTCTAGAACTACTTGCGTCGTTGACCTAAGTGGCTGTGAATCAGCAATTCAGAGTTTGGCAGGATTGTGTTTTCACACATATAGCTCGTATCGTTGAGGCTATCATTGCCTGACAAAGCCAGTGCGACAGTTCAAGCTTACCAAGAGTTCCTCTTATCCAATGAATTCCTTTGGGATAATAGGTGCGTCATTATTTCCTAATTTCTTGCATCCTGAGAGCTCAGTTAATGGAAAGTAGATTCACAAAAGGCATCTTGAGCTTCTTACAGTCAACCGGGGGCCTAATTTAATCAGACGCATGTCAAGACTTAAGAATTACTTAGCTATTACATAAATATAAAAGTCATATGAATGAACAAGAACGTAAAACCCGAAGAACTTGTGATACAAAGACTCATTATCTCAGAAATGATCAGCATTTTAACCGGATTAGCACAAGTTTACTGGCCGTAAGTTATTTTTGTTAAGCACTTTTTCGCACAGTAGGTAGTCATTCGATTTCAGCACCAACATCTGCGCGCATACACTCTGTGCTGATGATGCGTGTTTTTTACTGGGCAGGTTTTTTAATCAGAAATGTCTCTCCCATTTTCCCCAAATTGTCTGAAGGCGTTCACTCAAAGAGTAAGGTGCAACGAATAGTAATCTAGGCGAATGCATTTCATTGACATTGTTTGCACAAAGGAACCGAGCTATAAACTGGGAGGTTCTGGTGCGGGGGGAGGGAACAATGACTTACCATATTCGCCAAAGTATTTTTGGCACCTTGCTGAATGCGAGAGAAAGTAACTACTTAATTTTGGTTGGGAACGACAAAACGTTTTTGGACGAAATACTTCATAAATTATTAAAAATGCCTCGTACGTGTAATGGAAAGTAAAACTTTTATTTGACTCGCCATATCTGAATTTGTTTAGTTCACATTTTCTTGTCAGATTACAAGAGGCATCAGCCCGAAAACACCTCAAATAATTTTCAGCCGCCCGTATTAGTGAGACGCGTTCCACTGGGACAAATAAATAAATGCGTTTCCGCGTGTAGCTGTTAGAAAGCGAGGAGCCTCGTTCTGAAAACCTTCAGGCTATGATGAAAATACTTTTTACATAAAATGTCAGCCTGCTATCCATTCGCGATATGAAGCAAGAGGAAATGGTGTCTGGTAAATATTTTTGTCGTACTCGAAATCAGTTATTACAACGGGTTATGACTCTAACTGAATCGCGGGTTTTCTCCTGTTTACTGGGCCACCGTTTGCGGCGCAATGTCTGGAATACTATTTTGACTAACCATGCATGAATTATTATCCATAGTCAGTACTTTTTTTAAAAACTCTTGTGACTGTAGTTACATTTGGAAATTCAGAAATCTGCTTATAAGGCTAAGTAGCATGGTTCGCGTTTAGTAGTGGAGGGCAAACCCAGCAATGTTTGTTGTAAAATTAGGGTCTTTGGGGAGCAATACTGATTTTACGAAAGATAAAAATAGCAACTAGCTAAGTAAGATGACATTCACTTGGAACGGCAATGTTGTAACTTTTGTTAGGAAAGCTGAATAATGGTTTCCATGCATTAAGCATATTTGGTACGACGGAAACTAAGCTAAAATTGTTATGTGTTTTGTCATTGGGTCTATTAACTAAAAGTTAGTGAATCACGGCCCCATTTGAGACCCAAGGTGACTTACAGTAGCACGGATATTTGGACGACCATGCACAAGCAACTAAAATATACAGTAAGGGCGTGGAACACGTAGATTATTTCGTGGATGTTTTCGATTCCAAAGGGATTGCACCAAAATTTTTTGGTATAAATATTTTGTAATGTGATTCATTTTAAATCTAAATGATTAAATGTTTTTAGTAGAATGATAGTGCTAGTAAATCGTTGTAAGACAGTAAATTGTTTTGAAATACATACTTATTACACTGATTGAACTTGTGCTCAAAAGTACAGATATATTCCACATGAGTTGGCCACCCCTTGTGAAGGAATTGTTGTAACTGAGTCGTTCTGTTGTTGTACGTGTGCTACGAATTTATTAAGCAGGTCAGAAGCATTAGATGTAGACCGAGATACAATAAAACTGAAGACTCAATAGTTTCTCCCTATGACCAACTAGGTTTTTCATCGCGGGCCGCTTAACCGTTACGAATAAGGTTCTATGATAAAGATACAACGGTTTGGTCCGCTTTTCAAAAGTTCTGTCTGTCGCGTATGTGAACCTGTATATGTTCAGGGACTAAGCGTGTGAGTGATCTGTTTCGCGGGCATACGTTACACGTAAATCCGGAATATTACAAAAACCGATACTCCGCAAAATGCTCAGGTATCTGCCGATACCCAATCCGTCATGTCAGAGGTTTCTTCCACCTCGTCAGCTATTACGCTTGTGCGTTGACCCTAGTATTTTGTGAGTAACTGGACAGTGATGGCGTTTGTATATTATCTCCCAAGTGACCGCTTTTTGACAGCTGCGCAGAGCTCACTGCATACGCATGGCAAATTGCATTCAAAGACTGGAAGCAGTTAGTGAACAATTCCCCATCAGCTGCCATTCAGTTAAAGGTTTGACAGTGACAGCTCAAAGTGGTGTACAACCAGCCTTGCCTAACCTTTACTCCATAGTTCTGAGCGTCTGTCGCCGGTGGTTGTCCATTACGTCAAACATTCCTATGGCTTTGATCGCGTTAAGCTCTGAGCAAAGTTACGCCAACTAATGGCTTTATTTTACCTATTCAGATTCAAATCTAACGCGTGTCCTGTGCAACTACCAAGATGTCCCGCAGTGGCTGCGGGACATAGGATGGTAGTCTTGTGCAGAGGAATAAAAGTAGATTTGTGCACGCTGATTTTATCCGGTATTTTATTTATGTTACATCAATGCTGACTTGGAAATATCGGAGAAAACAGTGGGTTCGAGCTACGAAATCCAGTTGGATAGCAAGTTAACAGTCCTTGTACAAATGGGCATTCTGATATATTCTTAAAACTGACGCATGATTTTTATCCATATGTTTACAACAACAGAGTGTTTCTTTGTTACATTTCTTACCTTTGCATCTATCCAGAGCATCTCGTCCACATCGATCTAGGAGTAAATAGTAACCAAAAATGCTGTCTTCGTTTGTCTTTGACACAGACACTACGTGAAAATGTTTACTCATGTTTGATTCTCTAATTATATAACCGTGCTGTGCCACAAAAAATAAGCATACTTCAGCAAAAATTTTCTCAGTGAATAAAATCCTATTGCCGAGTGTCTGGTCAGTTTCAATTCATTTTAAGGTATCTTGCATCAAGAGCCTTTTATCTCAAATAATTTCTTAGAATATTAAAAATTATACACGTTATTTGTTTTGAAGTGCATAGATTCTAAAAACTACCTCGATGTGTTTTTGAACCGCATTTATTAAAGCACTACAGTCAAGAGATCTTATCTTCTGAAATGTGGCTCCTGAGCTCTCTAAAGCGCACCCTTCTACAGACAAATGTTTTGCTCAGTACGCACACCAATGGCCTCATAGCGGTCCTTCACCAGCAAACATTCAAAGATGAATAAAGATGAAGACGAGCGAGTCAACGCAGAAGTAATGATGAATGCCTAATTAGTAAACCATAAACTTGTTTACCCGGCGGTTATCTGGCGATTAGTTTATAGAAGTGTCGTAACCGAACAAGAAAAATCCTCAGTATGCGGTGATGATCTTTTTAGTCACGGTGACCAGACGTTTGCGGGCAAATCGCAGAGTCATTAAACAGATCAGCCCTCATCTGGTCAACAAGCAGTTGGCGCTTTTGACAAAGTAATCCATAATCCATATAATTTTCAAAGCCCGAAAAATAGTACCATCCGCCCAGATGATTGTTTTCATCAAAATACACTTCAGGGGACAGGCGATTCAGATCGTTGTGCACAATGCCTTCATCGTATCATACCGCACTGGTTCAACACGTTTAATACATCTGAAATAGAGTTCTGGAAAAGCAAGGTAAAATCTGACTTCTTGACAGGGGCCTGTTGGCCGAATTAACCTTCTTCTTTTGTAGCCGGAACCAAATTTTTTCGATTTTCCACTATCCACCTAGTTTTGACCTATAAATATTTACGGGTGAGTACTTTTCACGTTGGTTTTTAGTCAATACCGTTTAATCGAGAGTTGGCCATTCAGATCCCTTATTTTTTCAAAATGGTAGATGTATAAAGAAACGTTACAAATCGGACAAAATACAATAAGAGCTACGCCGAATGCACACAACAAACCAATCATTGTCATTACAAGTTGTTCAATTTCAGGAGATGTGCAAATATGTGAAGTGATCGGGATGTGGAGCACAATGCTTACAGCCACAACCTTATAATCCTGTTGAAAAATATGAAATCAACTAACGAGATGTAGGTGAGGGTACTGCTTCCTAACGCACAACGGAGTACGCATCATTAGGTTTAATAAACAAGCGCTGTTTTGCGCTTTTTCTCCCTGGCAATGGTGGAGATAAAATACTTTGTTTGTTTGAATGATTATGCGATCAAGTTTGTGGGGTATTTGGAAACGGTGCACCGTAAGATTGTGTACTGATGAGTGGGTTACACGGTAACTTACAACAAAATTATGTGAAAAGAAATCGGAATTTAGTTAAGGCTAGTAGTTTACCTTAAAAGGGAATATTCAAACACAAAGTCCGTTTGGCGAGTGTTTGCTCCACACCACTCTCAGTAGCAGTGGCGTCCCCTGCGCGCTGCTTGTTCCTTGCCCAAGTAATGTTTTAATTTGTAAGGAAGTACGTTAAAAGCAGTCTTTTTGCACTTTTTTACGTTACAATGCACTTTTTTAGCAAATAACAAATGAAGAAGCTTGTAACAGAGGTATTGTGGCCTCTACCAACAGGGAACGCGCCCCTTTCAGAAGCATGCTTTTCAGGAGAGTACCTACCGCCGAAGGCATTTCACATAACCCGCCGGAGTAGATGCCCTGAGAATGGCCATCCGATAAGGGGCACCTCACAAAACCAGTGTGTCGAGTGTTTTCCTACACCAAAATCAAGAAACTGGAATTTTCTGCGAATGATGTGCCGCTTGGATCTATTAGAAAAAAGTGCTGGAAGTGGCAATGCAAGACTCGGTCAGTGGCTTACATTTGAAAAAATCCTATGCAACAATCTCAGGATAAACCAACCCAACCATTCAGTAAACATTTGATGGAGCCCGTGAAAGTTCACAATTTTTCTTGGTCCTTGGTCTGACGAAATAGTCGCACTTAGTGTACTTAAATGAAAATCATATTGTCGTGCATTTGAATACCACGGAATTAAAGCAATGAATGAAAACTTAGAAGTTTATCCACAGGGCTGTCAGGTGTTCTTTATTCCGATAACCAAGACGCGACAACATCTTGAAAGCCAAACCGCTGCGTAGTTAATTAACTTTGTCATAATTTTACATGTTTATCAGCTCCCTTTAAGTTGATGACTACGGACTGATATTTTAAAGGCTGACAGTTCGATCTAGAGTAGTGAACTTTCGACTGAAGTGTCAAGAATTTCAGACAAGAGGCGTGTGGAAGCTTTCATCGATATAAGTTTATCAACGTGAGTTAGACACGACGGAGCCTTGTTTGAGAGATGAATGGGTCAATTTCTATCGCTTAATTATTAATGTAATCATAAAATAGCTTGTGCACTGTAAAATGAGGTCGACGTACTGGGAGGCCAGCAACTTATCCGAATTTTATTGCACAACAAAACTTACAAGAGCACAGCAAATAATCACGCACATCACGGCATCTTGCCTTGCATCCAGCTGAAGGTAAATGCAGAGTGGATATATTTTCTAGTGGTAACAAATTACTCTGGTGTGGATCTTGTGCCAGATAAGTCTTTATAGCTTTTCTCTGTAAATTTCATGCAGTCAAGGACAAAGTACGAATGTTAATGCAACCTTTTCCTTGAAGTGAAAGACTAGCAGTATTAAATACAAGAGTTTTAGCAATTTTTCGTTGATTTTATCATTTCAGGGAAGAGTATTTTGCTAGGAGAAATGATCCATCTTCAACGTAAAACTAAGCTGACTTACCTACACAATCAGCGAACTCACTATCCCCATGAGTGTCAAATTCAAGCTTTACAGAATGTCCTAGAAGAAACAAGAGGCAAAGTAAGTCCGATATCACTCTAGTTAGGTTATAAGTAGATTAAAGTGGTACTTACCAATTCGTAAAAATAGCAAGATAAACACGACAAACATGTCTTTCCCCTTTGAAGTAAGGTACTTTTCACGTATTCCGTTTGTTTTGTAAAGGAGTTCTACCAATCATCTGCTTTTATGCAGGTAACAACTTGACAATAGGTACATGATTGGTCTGATGAGGGATAGATTTACCGCTTACCAACAAGAGTAATTAAATTTCGACTTTTAGCAAGTTATTCCTCGAAAGTTCCGCGCCATCTGAAAGGTTGAAAACACCCAAACGCGACTGCAATATTCGCAGGAATAAACATGCTGCATGGTTGCATTTTGCGTTCAATTGTTGATGGGCAATAGTTAAGGTATGCTACGCATTTTACCATATAAATACCGCGCATAACATTCATTGTATTCCGTATTTTTATCATGCACAGACCATCTGGCTGAATTAGCTGGTAGGGAATAAAGTGCAGTCAAATAATAACATTGGATGAAGTTCTGCCATTTGCACGTCCTATGGACTCATGATTTGGTATTACTATTTGGGAATTGAGAGATAATTTGGCTTTGCGAAACGTAGACAAAAGAACTATCTGTCCAGGTTTCAGACATAATGGCGTTTTTGTGCATTTATGATTAAGCTCTACGCTTAAGGTATCTATGAAGCCGTAGACCACCAGTTACACCTGCGAAGTTATCTGGAGCTTTGCCTTGCTTGAAACTCCCTGTACACTGGATAAACACGTACTGTTTGACAAGCCGCATGCGGATAAGGGGATTTAAAACGATATTCGTAGATGTGGTAGCGAAACTAGCAGTTTTGGATTTAATAGCCAACGTAATAAAGGTGGCTTTACGTTTTATTGAATGTCGTCAACACGGTCTTAACAATGTGACTCCGGAATGCTATTTTCTTTGCCGGTGGAGATTGAAAGTCAGTATTCGGGTTAACTTACTTCAAAATGTTAAACAGAATCGGGTGTCTCAAAGAAGAAGGCAAGATAATGATGCGTCGTTTGATGATTTATCACTTTTGACACAATTTGCTTACAAAATCATTTGGTGCATTTACATGCATTTGGGGTTTCAAGATAGAAGGGCTATAATTTTAATTTTGATAAAAATTAAATTACACTGAACGTAAGGTACTATTCTCAGGGTTGCTGGAAATTCTTCGACAGCTACAATCGGTTTCGCCCCCCTTGTGGCTCATCAGGTGGGCGTGGTCTCCGAGTTTCAGTCAAACTTATGTCCAACTTGAACTAATTTGGACTGATTTCGACAAATACACTCATTTACAAGACAATTTGATTTCCACGGGAGACTCAAGTGAATCTCTCGTCTATGGCGTTCTTTAATTGAATGTGCTGTACCAGGCCGGCTCATGTTTCACTTGATACCATATTCGAGATATCACGGTATATTCTGATGGAATAAACTACTCACGAGGTTGCTTAAAACTCTTTGACAGCGTGCAACCAGTTTGGCACTTCTTGGGGCTCATCAGGTAGATGCAGTCCGGAAATTTTCTTCAAACCTATGTTCTACTTGCATTTGAAAAAAGTTTTGTTTTGCAAAAAGTTCATCAGAAACCCAGCTAAATCGCTTGCTTACGATGTGTGTAGGGGACTGCGCTCACCTGATGAGCCTCAAGAAGGACGAAACCGGTCGTGGGCTATCGAAGAAGTTTCAGCAACATTATGAGTAGTTGTTACGTCCATACATGATTCGCGATATCTCAAATATCATACCAAATAAACGTGAGGCGGGCTGGTGCAACAGTTTCAGTTGCTGGGTTCATGGCGAGTCCTTCACAATACCAATTTCGATCGCAAATGAGTGTATTTCGCTAAATTAAAACAATTAAATTAAAAAATAATTGATTGTGTGATTAAAAATCATAAATTATCCGCATATTAAGCCAGCATCAATCATTGACTCGTTAAGCACCTCAATGAAAATACGACTGTCTCCCTGCCTTAGAATAAGAAACATGAGCTGAAGGACTTAACAAATTTTCGCAAGCAAAGTTGTCGCACCTTCGGAAGTGGATGTCCAGTGATTAGTTGTGATTAAGTGCGCAAACACCTTGATGTGTAACGCGGATGGTCGTTCATTAAACTGATTAAATTTTGCTACCAGAGCTTTATTCCCAGCTCCTGTAGAAATATTCCCAATAAATACTTAGAGATAATATTTTAGAACAATTTTTTCACCCCACGACAGAAGCTCGTAAGGCTTGTCCTTTTCACTTTGGGCGCCGTTAGACAAAAAATATCACTGCAATTTAGAGTTGCATGTTACAATTTTCAATTGAAATAAGTAGTCTGTAGGGATTACCATTTACGCACCATGAACAGCAAAAAATAAGCAACACCACTTTCATAAGTATTGCTGCTGTTTTTGTTTCATTGATATCTAACTTTTAACAAGTTTTGCTTTCAAATGTTCTGAGGTCCACTCGATGGTACAATTGATCAAAATAAGCAATTTTATAGGCATTTGTAACATAATAATTTTGAACATTTCTCTAAGTTGCAAGACAATACAAACGTCATCAAAATTCTACCGGAAAACATAAAAATAAAAAATTACCCGGAACAAAAGTAAAAAAACACCTCAGGGCGTACTACATCACAAAAAAGTAGAGTTAGTTAGCAGCAGTCCAAACATCCAAGGCACAGTAAACGAAAAACAACAATAAAACTCAAAATTTGCGGATTTTGGCTGGGAACTTCCACTTTCTTTAAAAATAGCAGGTGTCAGCGCTTTATCTAGCCTCTGGTAGAAGTCTTTCAGGTTGAAGCTTAAAGTATATTGCAAAGTGGTCTCCATTGATTGTATAATTATTCTGCAAAAATGGATGTTTCATCACTTCTGCAGTCGTTTACTTGTTTCTGGCTGAGTCAGTCTTGACAAATATTTTGGGCAAGGAATTTGAACACAAACGCACACAATTTTATTTAGTTTAAGCAACTCATAATTCTGATGGATGTATTTTTAACTTACTTGTGAATTTCTCCCTAATATTATGGTATCAGTAAGGATGATAGCTTTATTTCAGCTGGCAGTAAATGTTTGCATGCCTATGTATTTCTATCAATTTGAATTGGACATGCTCAATTGAGCCAGTTGTTCAAAACGCTCTTGCACATATTCCAGAAGCTGAGGTAATATCGTGTTGGCGGCATGCTATAAAAAGGGCAGTGTTTCAAGGGCCTGTAACTACCTTTCAAGCTCAATAGTGCGTATTGTTGTCAGATATTTTTCTTTAGATACCGGGGCTTGTCCCCTCCAAAAACGGGTTTCACTCTTGCTCTTCCAGGTACACTTTTTTGTTAGCCCAAACGATAGTATGCTAACCCATTTGCGTGCCCCGAAGCAGATCTAAACACATTCGATACAAATACAATCCTTGCTATAGTGGCCAGAGCAAAGCTTAGATTAATTGTAATGATGTTCGAGCATTGTAAAGCCACAATCAGCATTCGAATTTGGACTCAAGTTATTTGTTATCATCTGAATTCTACTGGAGAAGTTACCCCAGGAGTAATTCGTATATACTGAGGGAACCATGTGAAGGTCTCGTTAAATGGAGCAAAAAGCGTGAGAGACAAAATGGTAGTTTTCAAACATTTGACAAGAACACGAATGACCACTGTCTACGTACAGGCGTTTAATTAATCAAAAACCTGTGATACCTACAGCGTCTGTGATCTAAGATCGTTAGTCTAGTGTGCATGTGAAGGTGCGGGAAACCGATCAATCGCTGGCCGTGCGCGAGTGTGCTTGAAAAAGGTGTATATCATCGCTCAAACTTGAGGATACAAAATATAATGTACCATAGCGACTGATCCACTAGGCCATTACAGGTGCTATTCAGTAGTTCGAGAGCTGAAACATTCTTCCCTGACTGAATGCGCTGCTCCCTGACCCACAACAGAAAATGGCCTATGTGGGCACTGTGGAAACCAGAGAAATATACGACTAAATACGGTTCGCTTTTTTGTTGGTAGTTTTATTTAACTTGATCACTTTACAGAAGACTGTGAACGTATACATCGCAATCAAGTGTTTTTAGTTTGAACTCATTTCGCAAAAAAAGATAAGGCCAACAGAGCATTGCTCGACTGTAATGTACAGTCGATTCATTATTGAGTCTGAGGAAAGAATGATAAAAAATAGGGGTATGTCAGTCCATGAAGTTGCTTCAACATTTAAATGCATTTTGACTGCTCGAGACATTCTGGCCCGAAAAATTCCATCTGAGCACATTTATCTAGTGTTTGTTCTCCTAGAAATCTTTCTGCCATAATTGACTCGCACTTGCTCCGACTGCTGCAAGGACATCTTCTCGGGTGACCTTGAGATGGGCTCGATGGCATTCGATGGACCTTACCTGAAGATCTTTTTTGATCCAACAGGTGGACTAGAATTGAGCAGAACTTGCTGGATGTTTTACACTAGACACAGACCTGTGTTTTTTGTCAAGACGCTTGTACGATGACTTAGATTCAACTGTTCGTACGGACAAATACATTTATTTTCCGTATAGCTCAGAGAGCAAATGCAAACAAGGGATTATGCATACCAAGGATAGACCGTAGAAGCACACTTTATCCTAGTTAATTTTAACCGTTTAGTAGGTGTGAAGATGCGTTTATCATTGTCAAATTCTTCAGTGTTCACCAACTTTATGGCCAAAGTAGTATAGCAAAGAGTCACATACATATCAATTTATGTTCTGCTATGTGGCAGCATAAGTGAGAATCAAGTGAATGATCAGCTTTAGAGGTTTTGTCACAAAATTGCACTGGTATCAAGAAGACCACACACACACACAGGGTTTTGTAGGTACTATTAAAAGGTGTGCCTATCTTTCTGGCGCTTACCTCGGAAATTCTGCGACCGGAAATACAACAGGCTTAGTTTTCTGTACAGTACATTTTGAACCTTGAACTACGTATACTTACATTGATGAAGTTTTGCCTTCGCGTGCTGCAAAATTTTGTCAATATAAAGCGTAGCTTTAGAATTATCCTCACTTTAGAGCTCCACGCACCTACTGCACATACTAGCGGGTTTGTTTTCGGATATTCTTTTGATAGCAGACTTCATTTCTGAATCGACTACCAGTCTTTTGTTCAGTGTTGGTGTATACATGGGAACTATGCGCCTCAATTAAACCGACCACAGGGAAGTCCGGTCGCAGGTGTTGGTAAATGCAGGTTGCAACCCGTTTTTGATATTTTCAAGGATGAGACGTATTTGTTAAAACTTGATTATGCTTTCTTCTCATCCCGGAATGAAAATGCACATTCTATGTCTGTGCTGTGTCAACTTCTGTAAACTGTCATCTGTTAAGGATCACCGTTGTTAAGGATCACTGTAGGTAGACAAAAATTTCTTTTCACGCCCAACGCGTTGTGATGAGTTTCCTTCAACATATATTTCGCCACAAAGCAGCCAGAAATAATTGCAGAACAAAAATGTACCAAACGTACAAATAAACAGTGGATCGCCCACCAGAAAAAACAGACAATGGATGAAAAACACCGGACGAAACAACATGCTACTGTAGATTTGGTTCCTCCAAAATCGGAAGTCATATACGGGGAACCGTGGAAAATATCAAAGACTCAGAGGTGCCTTGCAGGTCATTCTTTGTATACATGGATGTTGGGTGAAGAGGAGATTTCTGATGTGGCTGACGAATTCTACA